>NW_005842523.1:180353-197462 GCF_000455745.1 Alligator sinensis
GTAGGGAATCATTTTAAACGCTTGTGGCAAACCTCATCCTGTACATTAATAAATTCAGATAACAGACATGGAAATGGCCCATGTTTAGGCTTAAGAGTCAATACACTCCTTTGGGTATCTGACACAGGAAGTTATAAAGTTCTCTTTACAGATATTTGATAATTATGATTAAAATCTTGAAGTTAGCTACACTAATATAAATCTGGAATTTTCCATTAATGTACTTGATTACATGATTTGCAAAAATGTTACTGAGATCAGAATGAGAGTAATCCCAGAATACTTAAAAATAAAATCATAATTTTTACCAGCATCTCAAAACTACTGCTTTATACATTATTGAGCTGTACAAACACATTTGTAATGTAGCACATTTTAAAGGGGCACAAATAGGCTAAAAAGACAAATATTTTTCAAAGTAAAAGTCATTGAAACCCTTAAGTCTTCCTATTTTTCCTAATTTTTCCTAATAATTGTAATTAAAAATGCTCATTAAAGGGTTCAGTCTGCTTTCACAGATCACATATAAGATGAACACAGCATCTCATGAGGTATACATTGCTAGTGTACCATGTAAGGTACAACATTCATGTAACAATGCTTTTTCTCTGCTCACTTTCATAAAGTAATGTAATGAATACTGAATATTGAATTTTGGGTGCTTGTATGCTAGATTTGATGCTTTAGAGACAAGTGTCTTTTTTGCTCTGTATAGATATTGAAGAGGTCTATTCTTGTTTACATTAAGGTCCTTTTACATGACTTTGGAAGTGCAAAAGGAGTTTAAAGTGAGAGTTAATGTCATTTATATGGATTCAGGCCCCTCTTGAATGTCAGAGTGATAAAGGGGACTAAGCGTAAATGTGAAGCAGACCTTAGAGATTCTTTATCCCTTTCTGAAAGAATACATGGCTTAGCTCTTCTGTGTTGACCAAATTGTCCCTCCCTCTGCTACTGAACCAATTTCTTTGCATTCCTTTCCCCTGAAATGGATGCATTTCTATAGTATTTGTATGTTTATATGCCTGATAAAGCCCTTTATAATGAAAGGAACTGTATACATTTGGGACACTCTTTTTTTAATATTTGAGATTGTATTTTGTGCCAGACAGACTGATTTCTAGGATCCTGAGTGTAGGTGTATGTGGAGGAACAGTTTACTCAGTTTTTTAATAAGGGCCTTTGAAAGAATTAATAGACTTGGGTGAAGGTATTGTACATTTGCATATGCAATACAAAGTGCTACTTTTCATGGTGTTCTGTGGTTTTTGGGTAGAAATGTACTTTATTCTAGGATTAAATATTGGTAGTTTTTACACAGTTAAATTTACTGGTCTTACAGATGTCATGGGTTTGGACTTCTTCCTTCAAATTCAATTTAGAGCAAACTGCAAATTGTCTCTCTGTGCAAATTATTTTCTTCTAGAAAATGCTGAAATTGTTCTTATGATCTTCAGGAATACAAAAGACACATTTTCTATTTTTTATTATAAAATTATTTTGCTGTGAGAATGTACTTTTTATTCAGCTCTATGAAGTCTCTGCCATTTGAATCTATTCGCTCCTTTCTGCAACAAACTGATTCAAGGTCAAATTCTTCAGATTTGAAAGTCAGGCCAGACCCATTTATTTCAATAAGACTGTGTTGATTCATTACATTGATAATTCGGCCCTTTAAATGTAGACTGTGAGAAAGACACCTAGCTTTTTAGTGAAGTAACTACTATCTATTCCAATAAATTCCACTGAAACACCCTATTCAAGTATATCTTTCAAATGCTGCCTTTATCTTCTTCAGGTGAAAAACCATACCAGTGTGACTTTAAGGACTGTGAGAGAAGATTTTCCCGTTCAGACCAACTCAAACGACACCAAAGACGACACACAGGTATGGCTGCCAATCTCTATTTAAATTTTTTCTGAATGTTCAGATTCCCATTTGAGAAAATGTATTTCTAGTTGCCAGGAGGGAAGAGGGTGGGGAAGGGGGAGGGAGAGAAGGAAGGGGGAGAGGAAAGAGGGAGGAGGGGGAAGAAAACAATAATTTTTCCAGAATTTCAGATTCACAATTTTGTGCTTGAGTAACTAAACCTTTGGAATTTGCAAACTTTTATTAAAACTCCCAAATGAAACATTCTGCTCTTTAACCCAGCGTGGGGTGGATAATAAACTTTTTTTTTCCTTAACAATGAATGACTATATAAAAATATACCACCTAGTAGTAATCTGACAAAAGTATTAATAATCTGGTGGTGCTTATGGTTAAATATGTAAGGGAAAAACTGCAGCCTCGAAAGGCTGTGGAGTCACTGTGCACTTGCAGAAAAGAGGAAAAAATATGAAAAAATCATATAAAGATATGCCATGCTCATACACTTAACAGAGCACTGCTCCGCATCCAGGGTCTAGTTCAGCAAATTATTTAAGCAATACTTCAGTGCTTAAATAATTTAGTAGTGTACAGTAGAAAGGAAAGAAAGGACAGAAGTGTGGCTAGTTGGTCTGAATGATTGGGTACCATCATCCAAAAACTCTGGGCAGAAAATACAAATTGAAGAATGATATAGTAACCACAAATGTTCTGTCCTATCTAGAGCTTGATAATTTTTTTCAGTGAATGAATAGTTGATAAGAGTGCAGTTTTGCAGCAGCTAATGCTATTTTTGAATTCAACCTACAGTTCAGCAAATACCTTTGGCTCAAGAAAGTATGAAGAAAACACAGTTCATTTCGACATTTCCTTAATGGATTGCTTCAATTATTTGAGCTAGATTCTTAAAAGGATGTAGGCCCTAATTATGAAACTGCAGAGACAGAGGTGACAGTGGTCTTCTTATAGCCAGTAGCTTAGTGGTTAGGGCACTCAACCTGGAATGTGGGAGCTAGGGTACAAAGTCAATCCTTTGCCTGATTTGAAGCAAGAACTTGAACTAGATTTTCATGCAAGAGATTGAAAGAGCCATACCTCAGGAAGAGGAGACAGTTGATTTCCCAGTTTCTACATTCTCAGACGTGGGAAACAAGTCCAAATTCATGTTCTTTATCACTAGGGGGATTTGAACCCAGGCCTTTCATGTAAGCATCCTGGCTATTCAGTGTATGAGTGGGCACAAACATTTCCTGCCTGACACAAAATGTTTTCCTTTGACTGAAAAATGTAATAATTTTTGTTTCAGGTTGATTTTTTTCCACCAGTTTTACAGAACTGGATCTCTAATCCTAACTCTGGATTAAGGAATCTTGCAAGCCATACAATCATAGAATAATTAAAATTTTAATAAAATCATTAAAATTAAAATTTGGGTTGGAAGGGACCTCTGGAAGTCATCTAGTCCAACCCCCTGATCAAAGCAGGATCATCTGCAACTATATCATCTAAGTCAAGACTTTGTCTAGCCAGGTCTTAAAAATCTCCAAGGATGGAGATTCCACCACCCTTTTGGGTAACCTGTTCCAGTGCTTCACTACCCTCCTAGTGAGAAAGTTTTTCCTAATATCCAACGTAAACTTCCATTGTGGCACCTTGTGACCATTGCTCCTTGTTCTATTATCTGCTACCACTGACAGCAGTCTAGCTCCATCCTCTTTGGAAGCATGTTTCAGGTAGTTGAAGGCTGCTATTAACCCTCCACTGAGTCTTCTCTTCTCCAGACTAAATAAGTTCAGTTCCCTCAGCTTCTCCTCATAAGTGATGTGCCCTGGCCCCCTATCCATTTTTGTTGCCCTCTACTGGACTATCTCCAATTTGTCTACATCCTTTCTGTAGTGGGGGGGCCCAAAACAGGACACCCTGATGTGATCTCACCAGTGCTGAATAGAGTGGAATAATTACTTCGCTCAATCTGCTTGCTATGCTTCTGCTAATGCATCCCAGTATGCCGTTAGCCTTCTTGGCAACAAGGGCACACTGTAGGCTCATACTCAGCTTACTGTCCAGTGTAACCCGCACGTCCCACTTGGTCCCTAGCCTGTACCAGTGCATGGATTTGTTCCGTCCCAAGTGCGGAACTTTGCAATTGTCCTTATTGAAGTTTATGAGATTTCTTCTGGTCCAATCCTTTAATTTGTCGAGGTCTCTCTGAGTCCTAGCCCTACCTTCCAGCATATCTACCACTCTCCAAATACTATCCATGTTCTTCGTGAGAAGTCCACCTAAGGGTTTGTCCTACCTAAGGACTGATACTTGACCCTTAAGAAGAAATGGTGAAAGTTCTGTGAACTTGACCTGCTTGAACCTGAGATTATAGGACTCTCTTGGGTTCAAACATGAAAGCAAGCAGTTTCCCGAAGAAATTTATTTGGGTTCTGCAAACCGTTAATCAACATGAACAATGATTGTTTTTTTTGTGATGTGGAAGGACATTTTAAAAACTCAGTTATTTGACTTCACTTCTTTTTTTTTTTAAATAAACTTTTGATAGTTGCCTGGTAGGTCTCTAAATTGAGCAAACCCTTAGGTACGTAGGCACTATGTATATTGTTTAATAAAACTTGTCAAGTGGATTAAAGAAATCTAAACCTCTGTTTTTACTGTAGTGAGTCCAAATACATAAAAATTTAGGTAGAACACAAGGGTAGAATACAAATCCAGGAATGCTGTTATAAATGCGCTCTAATGCACAGTAGCCTACTTTACTAATATGCATTAAAACGTCAGGTAAAAAACCATGTGATTATGATAATGCACAGTAAAATAGGTTACTGCTCATTAAGCATCACTTAAAAGACATGTGCATTTGTTACTGTGCGTGAGGGCAGCCTAACATGCATTTATTTAATATTTCACATTGAAGGTACTAAATGTAATGTGCATTAGGAAAAGTGCTTTAATGCACATGTAGACATGCCCAAGGAGTACCAAATCACAAGAACCAAAATTCTGTCTTGCAGACCTCTCCTTCTTTCTTGGTAAGTTACTACTTGCTTCAACTATGTGCAGTGCAGGCATTTTCTACCCAAAAGTGTTACAGGTAATTGGTTTAAGTAGAAGATAAGGTATGAAAGTTTAAGTTTTGTGGCAGCCTGATTAATGACCTTTGAGATGTGTAGGCATGTAGCTGGGAAAGAGCAGTTACAGTAACTATTAAAAAAAATTCCAGTGTTTTGCAAATTCATAAATAACTGATCTCCCCCACCCCTTCTCAAAGGTGTTGGCATATGGGAATAGACTTCTTTTATCTGTTTAGGTGTGAAACCCTTCCAGTGTAAAACCTGTCAGAGAAAGTTCTCTAGGTCTGATCATCTGAAGACTCACACCAGGACTCATACAGGTAAAACAAGTGCGTAAACTTTTCTTCACATTTATATTTCATTATTTACTTAAGCTAAGTCAGTTTTACTATAATTAAAATGTTGAGACATTGTCTTTTAACCATCTGTGAAATTTTCAAAAACACATGACTTAGACATATCACTTAAGTGATTTAGGAGCCTATACTACATTTACTTTGAGATTTGGGCTCTTAAATCTCAAAAGTCATATTTCAAAATGATACATAGGCTCTTTAGTGCATATCTGTACCGTGCCAGGCAGCTCCATGTCTGCTACGTGCTGCATTGTTACTGGGAATGTGACTGTGCTGCTTTGGTTCAGGAGAAAGCACACATGGAGCAGCAGAGCATGTTTAAGAACAGCTTTAGGTGGCAGAGGAAGTGAGAAGTAGAGACATGGCCTGAGTCATTAAGGTCTTTAAGAATTTCACCACTTGTTACTCCATATTTTAATAAACATTGACTTGGCAAAATATATTTTGCTAGACTTTGTGCAAAATACTTTTGTGGGTCTAGTCCACAAGTATCTAGATTGCGTGAACTACTAGCACTACAGTCACTCACTACAAAGATGCCTTTTTGTACCAGCCTTAGCGGAGGGGTAGAGTCTAAATTATCCTCTGGCACCTCCAGGTTTGTGTTAAGGCCTAATGTGAAGCAGCCTGGTAATGCTTACACTGTGCTGTTTATATTGTGATCTGTCCTTAAGATGAAGACTGCACCCCTAAAGTTTAGAGGAGACCTCAGTGGTCATCTGGTTCAATCCTCTGCACAAATCCAGGAATACTACTCATAAGAGGCACCTAAAATTTGCACACACAAAACAAAATACTTGCCAAAAGTGTCAAGGAACTTATGAAGAAATATTAGGATGAGATTAATGTATACTAGGGCTGTGCAAAGTTTCAGTCGCTGATTCAATTCAGCGGAGATTTAGCCCTATTCGGTGGCCGAATCTCCGAATCCAACTTGAATCAGGAGACTCTTTAATCTCTACAAATCGAATCGGAACCCTCCAAATTGATTTGGAGAGTTTCGTAAAGATTTGGCGATTTGGACACAGGGGCAGCTTTAAATGTTTTTTCTACATACCTCAAGGTACTAAGCAGCTCGTGAATGCTGTGGTGGTAGGGTGGATGGGGTGTCCTATAGGAGCATGGGGGGTCCCCAGCATGCTCAGCAGCAGACCTGGAAGTGGACCAGAAGCATTTTTGGGTGTGCTGGGGAGCGTGCGGGAGCCCCCTTTGGAATTCAGAATATTTTGCAAAAAATAGTTACCCCTTTAGAGTTCAGTATTATTAGATACCTTAGGCCTACTCATAGTAGGATATCTTTTTAATGTTTCTCCATGTTGCTATAAGGGCATTTAGTTAGTTGTACTCTCCTAGCCAAGATGATGACAATGATGTTTTCTTGTCCCTATTGCAAGATATGTGTATTTAAGACTTAAAAAAATAAATACAAATTTACAATAAGCAGGAAGATTTACCGGCAGAATACTGGCATTTTCCAGGTGCCATTCACATACATGCTTAAGATACTGAAGTTTTTAATATCCACTGTATGCAAATGGTAAAGGGTACAGTTGTAATCTGGGATATACATACAGTCACAGGCCAAGCGGGACCTGAAATCAGGGATGGCTGTACTATGAAAAAAGGCCATTCTTTACTCAAGATAACGAACAATGATAATATTCTATTGAAGATAAAGCAGGTTGTGGTTTCTATAAGTCAAGGCAAGCTCCGATATCTCTTAGTCTTTAACTTGATCCTCTAAGCCATGTGAAAACTACAGCTTTCTTGCCCCCATTAGGATTTTACCTCATGTTAGCTAACCCTGGTTCTCAAGTCATCTTCTTTTTCTACTGCAGATAAAGCTGCAAGCTCTGGGCTGTACTTGGTTCAAGTGACTACATTAGTCAAAGGTTGACTAGAGCCTGCACTGACATACCTGGGCTAGCTTTAAACTGGCTGCACAAGTCCTGGTACCAGTGCAGCCATGGCAGAATAAGGCTCAGTGCGTGCTTGCCACCTGAATATACACCTGTATTCCTGGGCAGGTTTTGGAGGCCATACTGAACTTCATGTTGCTGTTGGTATCTGAGCTACTTAGTTTAAAGTCATAGTTTTAACTGCAATGTTACCATACCCTGAGGATCATGTGACTTAGGCACCGACCAGAATGGGCAGAGGGGAAGGGTAGTTTTTAACATCCCACACGCCCAGGTTGCCCTGTGGCAATGACTTCACTGCCAACAAAAATGAAGTGTTGTATAGCTAGAAAATTAGCTCAAGATAGCTAGCTTGATATAAAAATCTCAGTGGAGGTGAAGCATCTATAGGATGACAATATTTCCCAAGTCTCAAAATGGGGTACTCTATTCTACATGAGCTTTCCAGCATGCTCATCTGTCTCTGAGCTCTAGCCTCAGGTAAACATGCCAGAGAGAGTGTGGGTGGGTGGGGAAGACCTGAGAGCAGGGGAGAGGTATGGGACATCAGAGAGTAGAAGAAAGTGGAGGTATAGAGCACGGTGGGATGCAGGAAGACCAGCTACATTTCTGACTAGCCACACTGAGATAAAAAATTACAGTGCCCTGCTTCCATGAAGACTTTATAGTGAGATAGCTAACTTGAGGTAACTGCTTACTGAAAAAAAGAATACCATACACCTTTCTGGCAGGGAAGACATAGTCTGTGACATCTGCACTAGAGAGTAAGGGTTTGGGCCTTTAATCCCCTGCATGAGATATGGGTCACACTAGGGCTGTTAGTCTTTTTCCAAAGTGGGCAAACAGGCAAAAGTGCATTGATACTGTCCTCATGGTATTTGGGCAACTTACCTACTGTAAAAGAGAAAGTAACCTGCACCCAATATAGCACAGTTGCTACTCCATATATCAAGCAGAAAACCAAATTTGTTTTAGGTGCAGCACAACTCCTTGGTGCCTTAATTTGGGGATGTCAGCAAACTCACAATTTCACCTATAATGGGCAGTTTACATCAATCAGTACTACTGAAAAGAGACAGCATAAACCCACTCCTAAAATTTTATGATTTCTCAGCTCTGTCCCAGACTTTTTTTATATACTTGTAAAATAATTAGAGCTTTAAAAATCATTTCGTTAAGAGAACAAGACTGTTTTTAATAGATCTTTAAGTATCTCTTTATTGCTCAACATTTTGCAAAAAATAATTCCATGAAAACAAAACTTCATCCCAGTCCCAACTCCCCTGAGCTTGGATGTAACAGTTGTGCAATGAGATGTCCACAATGTGTGGCAGAGCAGGTAGAGCAATATTGGGGAGGTAGTGATAGTTTGAAAAGTTCATCCCAACTCTGTTGTGTATTGAACTGGACAATGTGGACCTGGAAACAGCACACATGAATCCAGGCTCCAGATTAAACCCTGTTTAAAAAAAATAAAATGAACACAAAATCTACATTATAAGACTCAGGATACAAATCTAGAAGAAAAACCAAGGACATTTATATATGTGCTGTGGGAGGCAGCGGGGAGGGAGGGGTGATTTAATTAGAGCAGCTCCAAAAGCCCCTCTAATTAAAGCACCAGGATATTCAAACAGTCTGAGCCTGAATTGATCCAATCTTTGCAGGTTAGTTTAACCTGGCTAGGTTAAATCACCTTTTTAACTGCACAGACATCCCAGACATGCAGGCACATACCTGCAGTGGCTCAGACTAGAAGCTAGGCAATGGTAGAGCAGTCCTCTCCCCGTCCCTGGTCAAAAAGTGGGGTGGGGGGGGGGGGGGGGGGGAATGTGGTCAGGCCCTAGCAGGCCATTCTGCTTAGCTCAGTAGGGAATTGATAACAATGTTTCTCACCCCCTAACTCAGTGTTTCTCACCCCATTAAGAAAACAACATAGGGACATTACCAGCTATCTGTTGATTCTACCTGTTGATTCAGCATAGACTGTAGCCAGCATGTGGTTTGCTAGCTAATACACAGACACCTGTCTGCAAAGCAGAGGGAAGGGGGGAATTCCTGCTTAGAAGGGAGTGGTGGGGGGGAGGGGGAGAGCAAACAGCTCTTCTTAAACGGCTTTTCCAAGGAAGGACATTAAGCTAACTGTTGATTAGTTCCAAAAAGCCTGTGTGCCTTAGTCATCTCCCACAGCATGGACCGTAGCCAGCGTGTGGTCTGCTAGCTAATTCTGAGGTATTAAGGCAGAGGGGAGGGGGGAATAATCCCTGCTTAGCAGGGAGAAGCCAGGCAGATGCTGTTGTGCCTGCAAGTCTCTACTGAGCTGCAGGCAGAGAGCAGAGGGGAGAGGTGAGCCCTGCTGTGGAGCAGAGAGCACCTCCCAGCCCAGAGAGCATGCCAGAATACTGGGGATGTCTGGTTTACCTTAAACCAGCAAGGGGTCTGGGACAGACATTGCATAAACCAGTTTGAACCAAATCAGTTAAATGTGACACTACATTCATCCAGGTTTATCTCAAACCAGTTTCAGCCATTTTCAAACTGATTTATGTGCACTGAACATCTGTTCTGTTACTAAACCAGTTTCTGATTACTTAAACTGGTTTATGTGTAATGTCTGACCCTAGCCCTAGACTGTCACACGTATCAGCATCCCCATGCTGAAAAATGGCAGTAGGGGCGCTTTAACTAAAGCTTATTCAATGAACTTTAGTTAAAGTTCCCCTGCTGCCATTTTTCAGTGTGGGGATGCTGGAGTCTGCTGGGGCGTAGTAATTACCACCCTCCAGCAGACTCGATTAATTGAGTCTGCTCTGATATGCTGTAGTTATAGTGTATCAGAGCAGCCCCAATGTACATGTATAGGTGTCCCTGTTCTAACATATGCTGCGTTCTGAGCTGGTGAGGACATTCCACCTTAAGCCCCTCAGTTGTCAGAAGCACAGTCTGTTCCAGCACTTACATTCTGGGACACATCTAAATATTGATAAATGTGCAAAAAGATATTTTTTTTCTATTTATGCTCTGTTTGTTTTTTACTACTAATCTAATTTGGGGAATGTTAGAAAATAATGAACATCTTGGGGCTCCAAAAACTCCCCATTTTCCCCTAAGTGAAACATGTAAGGTCCATTTAACTTGAACAGCAATTGAAATTTTTTTGCTTTGCCTCACCACCCATGAGACAAAGCTCTATAGTCTTATTGATTTCCAGTGGCACTGGAATGGATTATTCCAGTGGGCAATGGATTAAGGCCTACATAACCACTGGTGTGTAAAATGACTAAGGGCATATCTACAGTGCAGCCAGAGGTCTGACTATAGTTTGTGTGGACATAGCTGAACTAGTTTTAAACTGGGGCACTTTAGCAGTGATAGCACGCAGAGAGAGCTCAGTTGCAGATGCTACATTCAGGAATTATAGAAGGGGTTGTAATTTTTAAGACATCTAGAAATAAAGGAAATATGTGGTTGTATTTCAGTCCATATCTGTGCTAGTATAATTATGGGTTGTTTTGTTAACAGGTGAAAAACCATTCAGCTGTCGATGGCCCAGCTGTCAAAAAAAATTTGCCAGATCTGATGAATTAGTTCGTCATCACAACATGCACCAGAGGAACATGACTAAACTGCAGTTGGCCCTTTAGACAGTTGAAACAAACGAATAAATAAATGGGACTTTATGAACTACTGCAGACTTTTCAATCATCCTTGATCACATCTCTAGGAAAGCTACAGCTATCTTCATTACCCATTTGAGACCTAAACCGTAAGATTCTGTCCAGTTTTCTGACCTATGGACTTTTAAAAATGTCCTATTCAATAATGTTAAGTGGTTTTAATTTGTAACTTTGTTATGGAATTACCAAAACTGTTACAGTTTAAATATTAATATAAACTGTCGTTACTTATGTATTTTTTTTTCCTCAAAAAAGTTCTGTTTTTATTTTTACTTGAACATTTCAGGTGGAAAGTACTGTGCCTTTTTTCAGTAATACTGTGTGTTGGGTATGTGTACATGTCAAAGACAAGCTTTGTGCTTGCTGCATTTGTACATATGCTGAGGTTTCTAAATATTAATACAACTATGCACACCCCCAAAAAACAACCAACCAAAAAAACCAAACAAGAAGAAAAAGAAGAAGAAACAAATGAGGAAAAATACCTGAGACGTTTTAAATAAACTTTATACTTGTGCTGTCTAAAGGCCGGCTTTTAAGAGGTAAACTCTACTTTGACTTTCACAATCAACTTAAAAAAAAAAAAAGAATATGTTTCTAAAGCAGCTAATGCCAGATTAACCTGTACCTGTCTGTACAGAAAAATGAGAATCTTACAATTAAGTTAACTTGCTTTTAACTTTATCATTGACCCTCAGAAACTGTGTTATCTGTGTCAAATACCCTTTTTGTACTGGTTTAAATTTATTCCATCGTGAGAAGCAAAGATCTCCTTCCATACAAGACTAATTCAATCATTGTAGACGTTTGGGATTTGTTTACAATGTAAAGCCACACTGGTTATGTGGCTAGTAAGCTGTATAAACTTAAAACCGAACTTTAAATGGGGCTGGTCCAGGATCTCCATTAACAGATTACTCTTAAGATAAGTAACTTAAAAAGACTCTTTGTCAAGTATATGTGAAAAAAAGACATTATTAGCGTGAGGAAATATATTGTTTCAGGGTTTTGGGAGGAGGGGTTTATTATTTACTATTAATTGCTTGAAATTGTGTGTGTATATATATATATATATATATATATATATAAAAATATATATATATCTGATAATGTATTGCTCCTTAGACATCTACATTAGAAAGTGTATAAATATTAGATGCATCACTGTTCTGATGTTGTTGCTGTTAAAAACCATTGATAACACTAAGAATGTAACCTGCATTTTTCACTGAGCTTTCAATTAAAGCCCATTCAAAGAGAAACAAATGAGAACCCAGCAGATGTCTTGTTTCATGGCTGGTATTAAATTTCAAATGCCTTGTCCAATAGTATCCAGGGGTTTCTGTATATAAAGGTACCACCAGCACTGATGACCACTAGTTAACCTGTCCAGGTCTTGACCACAATTTATCCACCTCACTGGGGAATTGTACTGACAACAGAAAACAGTGTCATGTTTCATATTGTTATAAACCAGTTGCTTCAAGCTTTTTCTTTTACCAGACTGTAAAGTTTTCACTCACAACTTGTAAGTTATAACTAAATGAAATACTTCTGTAAGAAAAAAATGCTAAAAAAGGAAATACCAGCTTTCTACAGAATGACACAGTAATAGTGAACATGGAGACATTTTAGGTTAAGAGGCCATAGCTTGGATACCAAGTAAAACTTGATTTACAGCTGGGGTGGACTAAGTCAGCTCAGCAGGTTGAGAAGTACTCATTCTATTCTAGATGGTGAAGTGTGAAAAGGAAGATAAAAAACCCTCTGGTTTTGGTCATCCTGCTTGATTTACATTTTGTAAATAAATATGGCCTGATTTGCAGTCCTCAAACTCAGATTGTGACCTTTTAACATTTTTGTATCTCTTCAAGGAAAAATAGATGATATATCTTCCCAGATGATTTTTCTCTAATGTACAGCAACACAGCAAAACTCTTTCCTATGATGACTTAAAGTTTCTTTCTCAAACTGCAGCTGCATCCTCAAGAAAACTCAACAGTTAATTCTTCAAGTTCTCTTTTTCGCATGGGTATTGCATCATTGTTAATTACTGTTGGGGTACTGTGACTCATTTGTATCAGTCAGCTTTATCTTTTGCTGCCAAAAGACAGCATCTCTCTGGAGAAGCTCATAACAAGTGTGGCAAACATCAAATATTTGGAGTGAATGGTGTACATAAAACTCTGCAGAATTAAAAAATAAAACACCTCCACTCCTTGTCTTCCCAAATAATTCAGCTCTAGTAGGATTGCCCTCTGATTCACTCAGAAATGTTCTAGGACTACAAAACAGCCTGTTTTCCATTGTGCACCCAAAATAGAGGTCTGCCAGATGTGTTTATACTATAATCCAAAACTTCCAACCTTTAGTTTTGCCTGCAACAGTCAACATAAATAAAACGATCTCTTTTGAAATATAACCAAAACTACAGTATAACATGGCCCAGCTTTTCAGTACCCTGAAAACCACTAGGTCCACAGTTTCGTAGGACATTGTAAGCCAAATAATAATAAATGGTTACACGACTATAGTGGCAAAAAAATGAAGACTGAGTTCGTGTTTGTCTGAATATCTGTCACTTTTTTGCACTTTTATGATGAAAGAACCTCTTACTATAGAAATTCATGAAGATTACTCCATACCTGCAGCATTCAGACTACAATGAGTATAGCTTTATTGTGGTTTTTAAGTCTAGTATTTGCTCATGACAAAGACTGGTTGGTTCTTCCTGTCTTTTCCTTTCACTTCTTTTTCAAAAGGTGATATCAGAAATGGAATATAGCTTTTGTTGAGGTGTTTTACTAATTGGATTGGGCAGATGCAGTCCACAGACACTGTCTCTTTCAGCATGTAGTACCTTATCATGATTGGAGAAACTGGTTGGTGGGCTTATGTTCCTTGGGCCAAACCTCAATAAGACAGATGATGGGGCCCTCACACTGTTATATTTTACACATTTTGCATGTGGCCTTAAGTTTCTGGAAAATTTTCAATGCTATGATTGATTGATCAAATCTTATATGTCTCTACCTTGTGCTCGTAATCTGAAAACAGTGAATGACACCAATTTGACCATTTTTAGTATGTCTTCCTGTTTCATAGCTTCAGTAAGTTTTGGGATAGAAGGACCATTGTATTGAGAGAGCCTGTCTGGAGTGTTTTCACACTTCTGCTGCCCTTTCACTTACTTGTAAAACATAGGTTTGGAAAGGTTATCAAAGGTCATGTGGTCCAACCCCTTCTAGGAAAGCCACTCCCAAACTCCTAACATGTTCACATAGAAGGGTAAAGAACCTGATTCCTTTAGTTTTTTATCTTGCTGGCTAAGTTTTAGGTATGATTTGCATCAATTTTTTTCTGAAGAGAAGGTAAATGTGTTTTTTTGACCTGTTATGAAAACAAGTGGCTGAAAATGCCCAATATTTAATCCCACTATCCTATGTTTGGGTTGCAGCTTTACCCCCCCCCCCCCCCCCCCCCCCCCTCCCCCTTACTATAAGATAACCCTTACTATAAGATGAGGAACAACCCTTACTATAAGATGAGGAACAAAAGGAATTTTCATCTTGCTATAACTAGGGTATCTTCATGCAGCTGAAAAGAGAATTGTGAAGAACTAGCTTATTGCTATTTTCAACTCTTGTGGTGAACCACCTGGGCAATTTCTTTCAGAATTACTTCAACTATGCTTAATTTCAAGTATAGATTGCCTTCAGTCACCTACTGACTGTTCTTGGACAGCTGGGAACACTCCCTGGAAATGCAGGTATGTACTTTGAGCCAACAGGTCTTTTTCCTTTCTTGCACAGGTTCTGATTAGACCCCATCTTGCTCATTATGGCTTGTATATTACCTCTGAAAGAAGCAGTAATGTGGTTGATGTTGGCACAGCATATCAAATATGATAACCAGACTGATTTAAATGCATTAAATCCTTGTACTCCAGTCTAGCAGATCTGCACTTGGCCGGCTTTTTACCTATCAATATTTCCCTTGGATAGTAGCACTTTTCAACTAGCCATCTCCACTTGGTTGAAGTCAGCTTATGTGGTTCAAAATGGCATTAATGGACTAGATATTCCAACCCTAATATATGGTGAGCACTAATTAATTTAGTTTCACTGGAGAGAAAAGAACTTTCAGGTTATTAGATTTCAAACAATTAACCATTAGACTCTTTAAATCATGGAGGAGTTTGATGACATGGAAACTGAGGGACTGGTCTCAATAAGTGATAAGTAAAAATATATATATTTAAGAAAAACCCACAACTATAGTGACACTGTCTAAAAATTAGACAATCAGGAGTAAAGCCAGGAATGCAGCCAGAACTGTTCCACCTTGAATAATAAACACAAGGATAAGTTGCCAAGTGAGGTCAAAGCAGCAAATGGTAAAGTGAGTTTAAGAGACAGCTAGACACTTTTATGGGGAGAGAGTGGATTGAAGGATACAGTGACAAAACAGGGGGTAGAGTTGAGATAAACTCAGAGGACAGGCTTGGTGGGCCAATGGCTTTATAATTCAGAGTGCCTATGACTTGGAGGAATTATGTAAAGTAGCTGAGAAGGCTATCAGAGTTTGGGAGGGGATTTACCATCCACGTCAACAAAGCCATGTGAAGAGCGAAGATAAAAAATGTCAGAATGATTTGTCAGAAGATGAGTCTGACAGATAGGAATCTGAATGCAAGCAGCTGTGCTGCTCATTATTGTTGCTTTCAGCTTTCTTAATGTGATGACAGACTCCATACCAGTAATAAGGACCAAGCCAGAGTTGGTGAAGGATGGGTTCCCCTGTAGTAGGTTCTTTGTTAGTTGCCAGTGGAATGATATAAAGAGTGTATATCCTGAAGGAAAGAACAAAGTTGTTTTTAACAAATCTTCTTAAAAGGCTAAGAATGTCTCAAAAAAAAAGGAAAGAGCAGCATCATTTGGAATAAAATTGTAACAATTATAAATAGAGGAAGATGTACAAGTACAGACTTGGATATAGTAAATATGATTTTCATTTACAGGAAAGGCACCAGCCTTTCAAAAATGCTCAGCACTAGGATGCTCTTCTTGGAAAATCTGCCATAAATGATTGTCTAATTCATACTGGAAGACTATAAACCAGGAATTAGATTCAGATTCCCAATCCAACAACTTAACACCAAGTCCAGCCTTTCCCTTATCTTTTGGGTAGTTAATTATGTATAACAATACTTAGCCACTAGAGGTCATACCCCCAGTGGTTTGTTCTCTTTCTAAATTGTTACATGTTATGAGGGTTTCAGTGTATGTGCTGTTGAGGTGCTTGACTGTCTCTTAACACTTGGAGGAATTTGCTAGCTTGCAACAGAAAGTTACAGTACTTACAACTGAAGAACCAGATATGCAGAATGTCGTTGAACACTTTTCAATTGTGTTTGAGCAGCCTGAGATCTTGAACATTTGTTCTTAATAATATACATTAATCATCAAGTTCCATAAAATGGGATTGACTAGGTCATTACAACAACTAAATTTTAAGTATGTGGTGGTTGATAAGAATATTGCCTAGAAGTCTAAATCAAGGATCAGAGCCTGTTGTCCTGCACCCCCCCACCCCAAGATGATCTTGCCCCATAGGTATAGAGACATATAATATGTCAGTGTGCTGCAACAGTTATTCTGAGCTGTGAGATTTGTAGTTTCACTAGAAGAAACTATATGGAAAAAGAGTCATGTGACAATTTCAAAGAAATGTGGAGTGGGGCAGTAGTATGATTTATATTGCCTAAAGTGACAATATAACCTCCAAGTGTTTGGTAAAATTCTGTGTACTTCTTTGTATATGTATCTCTAATTAGTTTTTTTTTTACCGTCTTGGAATGCCTGGAACATCCTAGTGACAAGCCTAATGCAACCTGACCCCATATGAAGACAGTTTGGGGAGTATGAACTACAGTTTTTGATACAGAGGGTTGTCATATAGGACTAACAACCCAACAACAATCTAATATTTCTAAGCTGTATAAATTCCTGATGTCTACTTTAGGCAGAATCCAAACACTTGTGTCAATTCTGTACCATGCCCCAGCCTGCCAAAAAACATTAATATAAGCATATTTATCTGGGCTGCAGTGTGTTACAAGAATTCATTAGGACAATATGTGATATGGTGCTGAAACAGAAGGCTGGATTTCTCTGGCCAGAGATGAGGAAGTCTAGTCCCTGCTGA
>NW_005842523.1:197472-250671 GCF_000455745.1 Alligator sinensis
TAAAGACAATGTCTGCTGGCAGTATTCATTTTTTACTAGGCCATCTGCATCTAGTCAAGGATAAGTTGACTTTCTGAAAAAGCCATTCATCAGAATCAACCCTGTACAACTTTCTCTTGATGAGTAAAGCAACACAAAAAGACCAAGATGGTTAATAAACTTCTCTGAGAGCAAAAGGTCAATACTGATGTAAATAAACCAGTGTCATAGTACTATACAGAAGCATTGAAGTTCCCTGCGTGTTTATATGGCTGATGCCCCTTCTCTTTTTTAAAATCAGTGTTTGTTATCATTTTATTTGCTCTGCTTTAGGTGACCTATATATCTTTATAACAGTGCTCTTTATTTTCTTAATTTTGTCATTTTTCTTATCAGCTTTTATCACCTGTTTATGTCCAGTAGGGCTGTGCGAAGCTTCAGGTGATGATTCGATTTGGAGGAGATTTGCCCTGATTCGGCATCCAAATCTCTGAATCTGAATTGCATCAGGAGACCAATAAAAGGGTCTGAATCAATTCAAAGCTCTCTGAATCAATTTGGAAAAGATTCAGAGAGCTTCGGAGATTCAGGCAGTCCCCACTCACTGCCGCAGGGAGCTGTACCAGAAGGGAGCTCCATGGGAGGACCTTCACCAGGTCCCATCCCCTGCTGGCTCTCCCAGCCCCCTCCATGGCTGCCCCACCCAGCCCCAGCTCCTGGTTCTTTCTTTAAAAAAAAAAAAAAAGCCTCCACTCACTGGATGCTGCGAGGTGGTGGGGGGGGCAATCCCCACTGCCCCGTGCTGCATGGGGGGCTCTGCCATAAGCCCCCATCCCCCACCCACTCTCCCAGCCCAGTCAATGGCTGCCCTACCAGGCCCCAGCCTCCCCGCCCCCCGCGGTCTGCGGCCGCGGCTGTTGGGGCTTCTGGGAGCTTGTGGCAGAGCCCGTCCATATGGCGCAGGACAGTGCAGGGCAGCAGGGATTGCCCCCCTCCCTCGCCTGGCAGCAACTGGTGAGTGTGGGGCTTTTTTTTTAAAAAGAGCTGGGAGTCTGGGGCTGGGCGGGGCAGCCAATGATGGGGCTGGGAGTGCAGGCAGGGAACAGGGCCAGTTTGATTAGGAGATTCGGCCGATTTGGCAGTGGCTGAATCTCCAAAGCAGGTCCGGCTGAATCAATTTGGGGCAGTGATTCGAATCACCAAATCGAATTGCTGTCCCCCGAATTGGCTAAATCTGAAGCGAATACTAGCCACTTCACAGGCCTAATGTCCAGTACATTTGCTACTACCTGCTGGTTGATGGTAGCTCACGATTAGAGTTGGTTCTCATTTCAGCCACATTTGTCTAATATTTCAGTTTTCTTTTTGTTTGTCTGAATGTGGTCTTCACAAATGCTTGCTATTTAGGAAAAAGAGCAAATTTAGTCCTCAGGAAATTTGTCCTGAGGAGTACTTTATTTTATCCTCAGTACTATCTGTCCTGTGAAGTACTTTATTTATCCATAGTGCAAGTAGAATACAAATGATAATTTAACTGCACTGCCTTACGTCAGAGGCATCCCAGACTGAATTCTGTCCTTTCTCCCCCTTTTTTCCACTGTAGAATTACCTTGTGAAATATCAAGGGAAAAATCAGTGTAAGGTACAGAAGGCATTTTGTATAGGCATTGTGTCTGCAGCTTATCCTGGGACAGCTGTTTGCTCAAGACAAACAGGTCCCATTGCCACTCAATGACAAGCTGTCATGATACCAACTTCTGCATGCAGCTACTTCCAGATAGCTGGTTGGGTGTCCTGGCTGGGTCCTAGAGTCATTTACATTGGAGAACAACACCAATATAAATGATACGAGTGCAAACAAGTGTAACCAAGCTCAGTGAACATCACTTTCCTGCAGTTAATTCAAATGGAAAATTTCCCTGACTATTTAGGCAAGATTAGGCCCAAAATATATGGATTTGTGAGATTTTATTCTACCTGCTTTAGAAGAGGAACCATAAATAGTTTATGGATGAATTATTGAGACTATGGAAGTACTTACACATTGTGTCTGAATGCTATGAGTCATTCAGTTTAGTTGGATGCAAGCCCCTTTGATATATGATTGAAGATATATTATTAAGAAATTTGGCTGCTACTAAACAGAGTAAAAATTCAGGCAACAGAAAAACTTAAGATTTAGTCTTTTTTTTTTTTTTACTTTGCTTGGAATGAGTGTTTAAGAAGATAGGACTAAGCTGAAAAGCAGACATGAATGAAATATTGTTTCAAGAAGTGAACTTGTTTTAGGAGCAGAGTATTGAACGGACATGACATATACAACTTTTTTTTAATTGACTGGAGTTTTTGTCGTGGTATGTTGTTTAACTTGGCCATTTTTTGGAAATAGCTAACCACATTCCTGGCTCTGTTTGTAGAAATCCCTTTTACAGAGGGCTGGGTTATTTCTACTTCTACATTTGTTAAATATCTTTAATCACACACATACTAAACTCGTAAACATTAATTCACAGCTCATTTGGAGTTTTAAACTCCAGTTTTAGATTCAGCATTGGTCTGATTCATTTTTTTCATAGCCTCATTTTGGATACTAGTGCCCTTAAAATTTTACTTTTTTTTCTGAAAGCACCCATAAGTATGAAGAAAATTCTACTGGGAATTTTGGATTTCTGAACAGCAGGAAGACTCCTTTGGCAGAATGGCATGAAATTTAATTTGTGTTAACCAGCTGAAGGCAGGGATAGCATGAAATGATTCTGTCCCATTCACATCACATCTTAAAATATTTATGAAATTATGCTTCTGGATGTTATATGAATAGATTGGAGAAGCAAGGGCTGAAGTAGAGCATTTCCAGTTTGATTTGTAAAATCTATTGTAAACCTCCAATGTGTGATTAATTATCTCCCACATCCATGTAATTCTTCTAATTAAATTTGGATTTAGGGGGAGGAGAGGTTGCATTAGCTTTGCTGTGCTCTACCTTGTGAAATAAAAGAAGTATAGGTTGCTAGTTTAAGAAAGCACAGCTATCTGAATGGGGGAATTCAACCAGAAAGAGAAGTTAAAATATAATTATGGTTGGGACTGAATTAACAGGTAGGCCCATAACATGATTCTGGAGCTCAGGCCCAAGACAATATTGTTACACAATCCTGGAAATCATGATGGCCTGTTGCCTTCTCCAAGCTGTTAGGAGGGGTCTGCTTCTCCTCCTCAGTGGCTGCCATTGTGGTACATTTGTTGTATGGGCCAGAGGATATCTTTCTGAGTAAGTGTTGCAGCTGTGCAGAATGCAGACTCAGATTCTGAGTGAGTACTCACCACACGACATAAAAATAAAAATGTTATAGTTTTGCAGTTATGTATGACACATGGCATAGCAAATGCCATGGTGAACTGCACTGGAGAAACACCAGTATAAGTGTGCTTGTTCTACTCGGGGCCTGTGAAGAAGTATTTCAGCCAAAAGCTAACTTAAGTACATTAAGATGCATTCAAACACAGTGTCATCAGATCCAAATATGCAAAAATATACCACCTATAAGGTCCGAGAAAGCATGAGATAGGCCTAGGTATCACAAAAACTTTAATAACAAATGTTAGGTTATTTTTGTTTGTCCCTTGGCTTAGAATACAGGGGGTAGGCTTGGGGTCTCTATCTCATGCTTTACCCTAAAAATACATGGGCTCAAAGAAAAAAAAAAGTAAGTTGTAAGACTGTGGCTTACCTTTGTGAAATGGTTTGTGTTGTTTTGGACAGTGGGATACTTTAGATATGTAAGATAATGATTTATTTGACCTGGTGTTTGTAATTTTTTATTGCATTCACAATGCTGGTAGAGCATTTATTTGCATTATGTGTAAAAGTGTTACATAAAAATATTCCTTTAGAATGTTAGATCCTTAAAATCGTATTGCATTTTTCATTTTCTCTTTTTTCTCAATTTAAATAATGTCCTAGCTACAAATACAGGAAGTCATAAATGCCCAGGCATAGTTTTAAAGATACAGGATGTAATTATGCACAGTCAAAATTATACATACCTTTAACTCCAAATGAGTGCTTTGAATATTAATATGACTAAGCTATATACTTATTATTTATTGCATGTTATAGTGTGTTTGGTGCTGTACAGACCAAGAGGGGGAAAAAAAACCATTACTACTGTCTTAATATAACATATACTAATTCCCTCCCCAGCACAGGCTAATCCATTTATCTTGTGTGGGTGTAGTGAATTGTTGTTAAGTGAATGTGGCTTTTGAACTACTGCAAATGTATTGTTATTAAAAGCATGTACCTGGGTTCAATTAGGGCTTTGCAAATACATGATTTATCAGCTTGGCAGTTAAACCAGAATGTCCAAGGGAAACGTCATTTAGGTCAAACTCAATTTCTTTTCTCGTTTATTTTTTCTTGTTGAGATGAAAAATTGAAAAAATAATATTCCATGTTGAATCATGTACTCCACGGCTGCCTATACATGTGGGGAGAAGGGGGGCATTTTAATTAGAGCAGTTCCCAGACAGCTGCTCTAATTAAAACAGCTCACCATCACATGTATTAAGCACTCACCATCTCCCTCCCTGCCATGGTTTCAAAATGTCCATGGTATGCTTTATCTAAAGCGCATTCCACAAAGTTCAGATAAAGCACCCCAGTGGCCTTTTTGAAATGTGGGGGGTGGAGGGGTGCTTAATATACCTTATGGTGAGGCAACACTGGCATGTTCTAATTAAAATGTGAATGAGCATGTCTATAGGCACTCCATATGACCGACACACAACATTTTCTTCTAGGACCTTTCAAGAAAAAGCAAAGTGAAGGAGCAAATTCCTAGCACGACCAGAGGAGGCACAGTTCTTTTCCTGCTATCCAGTGCACAGCAGGAAGAGCATTCGCTCCGATTGAAAGAGAGTGTGGCTGTACTTCCTCTGCCTTAAAAACACACGTGCGAACAAAATGTGTTCGTGCATCTATTACATGTACTCTCAGGGTGATGTAGATGGCTGTGGTGTACGGTAAGAAAAAATACTTTAGATCATTTCAGTTTTCTATGATTGGTTCAAATCCACATCAGATTAATAGTGATGAAAAACTGTTGCCATCAGTGGCATATATGATATGAGCTCAGCAGTCTCAGTCTAGTTGTCAGTGGACAGCTGTCAACATCTCAAAACCCTCAGTAACTAATTTACTATGTGAATAATTCCAACCCTTATTAAAATACACTTTCCATTAAGACTAGCTATAGTCTTACTACTGAAAATATGAGAGGTTTCCAAAGTCATCATAGTCATAGAAACAGTAATGCTCCACACTTTTTGGGATTCAAAGGTCTAATCTCTAGTTTCTATGCAAAGTAACAAAAATGGACATTGTGATTAAACATTAATACACAGTAAAATGAAAACAAAATTCTAGATAAAAAAAGTAAAATTGTGTTACATTCCATATATGTTTTTATGATATAAAATCAGTGCAAATTATATTCCACTATTAACTCATGCCTTAAAATATTTTAAAAATAAGTCTGTGGGGGAAGTGCATTTATGTAACTAGTCTGCATAAAATTAATTTTCCTTGTGCAGGAAGTCTTTCACTCAGTATATCTAAAAGAGTTGTATGAAAAATAAATCTAGATGATGGTCTGTAATCATTTTTCCCTTTACAGACTAAATATAGATGGAGGCAAACAATTTCAGCAAATGGCATTTCTGTCTGCACTGTGCCCTAGTAGTTTATAAAGATTCACACTCATCATTATTTCAAAAGATTAATTCTTTTTAAACAGTCAATTGAGCTGAACTGGATGTTAGTGGCATAGTAAGCTGTGTGTCACAATATACCAGATAAAGGATTATGGCCCACTTAAGAATTAATAACATTTTAAACCTCTACATAAACTATTTTTTTTATCAATAAACATTTCTTTGACAGAGGGCCAAATGCACTTACAGGTCTTAATTGTTCAATCCAGTGACTAATCCCCACTTGATCAAGATTTTACTGACTTAGCAGCTGTCTGGAGAGTGACAAATTTATGATTCAACAGCTATTCCATTTTTTACTTGAAACTGCATGATAATTTGTGGGAATTAGCTACCTGATAAGATAACAAGGATGGAAGAAGTGCATGTAATTCCACGCAGCAGAATTGGAGCATTGCAGAATTCTTTAGGATGTATTGGAAAGACACGAATGGCCATTAAGGGATTAGGCCATCATTGATTGAGTGGCTGCACAGAGTCGAGGTTTACTAAATCACGGGTGTACTAGGTCATTATCCTGGGGTAGAGCAGACAGTTGAAGTCTGTGTCCAAATGCATAAGCAGTAAATTGGAGTGAAAAATGTGTGCCAAAAATAAATAAATAAAAAAATAAATAAAAAATAAATCTGAACCCTTGTTCTTCAAGTACTCAGATTTCCAGGTCATACCCCTAGTGTTTTCTTTTTTGGCATAAGAAAAATCTGTTTCATTGCTTTCAGTATCAGCATATTTTTTTTCTCTGTAATCTGCTTCTAGTGTTCTTCTCCCTATCAAATTGTATTAAAGTTGTGCTTCGTTAACAAATGTTGAAACTCTGATAACACTTATGCTGATTTAAAAAAAAAAAGGTCTCAGTTTAGGAGTTTGCATCTCTACTTTTAATGGATTGCGTAAAGCTAGTTCATTTATTTATAACAACTCTAGTTTGCTCATTTTGGTGTTTGTAGAGATAATGCTTTTGGAAGTCTGTTTCATGTAAATGGTTTGGTTTTTTTCCTCTATATATTACTAAAACTGATGCAGTTTCTTTGATAGTTGTGTTTTGGTTTGGTTTGGTTTACCTGAAACAAATTTTAAAAACCCTTGAATTATTTTTCATGAAATTAAAATAACCCTCCAGTAAGCCAGCAGTAATGTTCTAGGCCTGCTTTTCTAAGATATTAATTAATGGAGCTGATACGTGAGGCTAACTGCAAAAAACCCAGCTTCTGGGTTTCCAAGCATTGTCTGAGAATGGGAATCTAAAACTATAATTTAATTATGTCAAATGTGGGAATTTTTGTGACTGATTTAGGGCCTCTGGTTAGCTTGAGTATATACTTCATGCTCAAACCTCATGGGACAATTTCTTTATTAGCTGATTTAAATGCTCTCTTCTCCCAAGGGGATGGAATAGATGTAGCTGAAGTTGATATAATTCAATTTATAGTCCAGATGGATGCTACTGCTCTCAGGGTGACTTTTTCCCTGAAACAGTTTCATTTATTTGGAAACTGGTAAAATACTAGTAGGCAGAAAACTCATCTTTTGATTGATGAAAACTGGTTTATTTTCCTAAACAAAGGAACAATGTTCATTTCTTAACATAGTAGTAAAATATACCACATTTAATAGAGATGGAGTGAGTGGTCAGAACTGGCACCTGAATTCCAAAAATGGACATTATTTATATAAGGGTCTGCTCAATGAAAACAGTGGCCCAGCATGCTGGGCTAATTCTTAGGGGATTCAGGCTGTGTTTCCTGACTGCCCCATCCTTATTGCATGATGTTGGTTAAGTTGCTTAATTTCCCTGTGACTCCGATCCCCATCTATAGGGTTGAGTTAATAACATTTCACTACTTCACAGAGGTGCAGTGCATATAAACACAGTAAAAACCTGAGACTGTAAGGATGTGTACAGAAGTGCTTTGTGCATGTTTTACATTGCTGTAATTTAGAACACTTTTTATAGCACTATGAAGTAATAATGCTCTGAAACCTGACAGAAGTGCCCTGTTTAGTGGGAAGGCATCTGAGCCTTCCTGCACTTTCCAGGCTAGGAGGTAGGGAGCACTTCACAGGCTCCTGGGGCTTCTTCAGTGGTCAGAAATATGACCAGTATACAGAAATGATTTAAGTGCTGTAGGTTGCTAAAGTGCTGTAAAATACAGTGCTTCAAATTTAATACCTCATTTGACAGGGGTTAATTTAAACCACTGTAAAGCCATACACGTCTGTGAAATCATGGCAATAAAGTGCTTTAAATGCCCAAAACACCCAAACCAATTTCTGTACACAAAGATGATATGGTAATTGGGAGTCTGTAAGTCTTGTAGGTAGAAGGGGCATGGAACTGGGCCCAGTGTAACTCTCTCTAATTTCAGTGAGGGGCAACCTCAAGGTAAGGAAAGGCTAGGGAGAGAGAAACAACATCTAACAAGTACATTACATATGCCAAAATAGTGAAATAATTGTTAATAGTGCTGGATGTAATATTTGCTAAATGTTTTAAAATTAAAATGAGCTGACAAGCTTTGTCAATTGCAAATTTGGTAAGGTTTGACTAGTTTTTTGTTTTAAGTTTCAACCTAAGTCATGAAAATTTAGAAAAGGAGGTGAGTAAATCAGGGAGGACAAACTGAGAGGAAGGAAAGTACAAGAAGAAAATCAATCTGCCAAATTAGACAGAGCAAGGGAACAGGAAGAAAAACAGGAAATAACCTAATAAAAGTAGAAGAGAAAATAAATAACTTTCAATGCTCCAACGGTTTCCTCTGACAAAAAATATTGGCAGAGTGAAGTAAAACACAGCCATATCACTTCATAACTGTAGATGAAGAGAGAAATCAATCCACATAGAGACTGCATATGCCATTTTTCATAGTTCAAAGATGATTGTTTTACTCATGTGTGGACATGAAGATGACTGAAGATATGGCTCTAAAGATGCCATTTGAAGTGTGTGTGGACATTTTACAAGGACATTCTTTCAAATTATGATAAAAACTTACAGTTTCTAACTTTTTCTCTGTGGTTTTGTTAATTTTGATTTGGGGTGTTCTGTACAATATGGTGGCATGTATAGAAATTTGGGAGCCATTGTGGACTATGGGCAAACTCTCTACAACATTAAACCAGTCTCATGGGGTTCCCTGTGCCAGCTTAAGGATTTTGGAGGCCCTGGACCAGGGATACAGACCTTGTTCTGGCACTGGCCAGTGGGTCCTCAAACTCTTTCAAACTAGCAGTCTGGGGCCCCATGGGATTGTGCCTTAAAATAGCATGGCCTGTGTAGTGATACACTGCCACTTTTTAGAATGGAGTAGGAGCATGCAGAAAATTGAGCCACTGAATCAGTTAGTACACTAATCTACTGATTATTGTCCTTTGCTCTATTATTATCTAGAATGTACTTTTCTCTCCTACAAAGTGTGAAGATGGCTTTGGGGTGTTGCCTATGTGAGATGAATTCTTTGTTCACTCTGTTCACTCTGTCCCTGTGTGGATCTCAGTAACTTTGGTTAGGAAATGCCTGTAGGCATCCCCCATCATGAAGTTGGGGTTTGGGAGTGAAATATGTGAGCATGTGAGAGTTTCACTGTACATTTTAGTGCATTTATTTTGCAGAATTGTATGTAATCTTTTAAATGTACATATAAATATATAGGGCGAAGGTTTGAAGTTTTTAAAAGTGATCTCCAATCAAGAAATAGAAAATTAAAGTGCACCAAAAACAAACATCAATCTGCTACCAGCAAAATCCAAGCATCTGGGTCTATATTTGTCCAATCATGAGAACTGCTATGGTTTTAGACTCCAGGGGTATATCTACACATGACATTAGTATGCCTGAATAAGCTTCAGTACAATTTGTGTCAGAGTTTATTGCTCCTGAGTGCAGTGTTTACATGTGCACCTGGAACCACAGCACGGTGAGCCGGGGTGGAGCTTCCCTGGCTGGCAGAGGGTGTGGGGGTCAGTTTGCCAGCCTGGAGCTGCTCCCCCCAAGCTCAGTGTGCTGTGGAGGGGCTGGCTGGGGCATGAGGGTACTACTGGGCTGGGCTAACTGGCAGGCAGCTCACACTGTAGCATCCTCATGCCCCAGCCAGCCCCGGTCACTGTCTACATGCGCATTGCGGCAGAGTAAATAACTCCACCATAGAATAGTACTTGTGTCGGTCAGTGCTATCCTGAAGGGAAGTTATTTAGTTTACTCCAGCCTAATAGCACTGCTCAATGTAGATGGTGAAGGCAGTAGCAACATGTAGGGGGTGCACAGGGGTGAACGTGTACCCCCTGAGAGCACTGGTGCACCCCCTCACCAGCCACACTCCCTGCTTAGGTGATGGGCAGGGGGGCAGGCGGGAGCACAGGTGCCCCCCTTCGAGCTCCGGCCAGGGAGTGGGAGCACCGGATATAGGCCACGGCCACTTGCAGAAGCACCATGGCCACTTCCAGGAACACTGCAGCTGCTTTTGGGTGCAGTGCAGCTGCTCACTGGTCAATAAGTTTTGCCATGGGGAAACTCCCCCCCAGTTGGTTAGATTGGCTGCAGGGAGAGCCCCCCCCCAGTTGCTGACTGGTCACTGTGGGGGGGAACATGACCCGCTGACTAAGGTGACACCAGTCACTCATGGGTGAAGCTTTATTGTGGAGCTAATTAGCCAACTCACACCAGACGACAAAGCTAACTTCTTTAACAATTTCTTTGCCTCCATCTTTTTGAGCAGGGACCGGGGATCCCCCCACACTGGGATCCCTGATGGACCCAGGGGAGGCACTGCCAGGCCCAGGGTCAGTGAGGACCTAGTCAGAGAACTTCTGGTGGGTCTAGACGTGTTCAAGTCAGCAGGTCCTGACGATCTCCACCCCAGATTGCTGAGGGAATTAGCAGAGATCGTTGTGGGACCCCTGGCACAGCTTTACGAGCACTCATGGTGCTCTGGCAAGATGCCCATGTGCACCTGGAACCACAGCACGGTGAGCCGGGGTGGAGCTTCCCTGGCTGGCAGAGGGTGTGGGGGTCAGTTTGCCAGCCTGGAGCTGCTCCCCCCAAGCTCAGTGTGCTGTGGAGGGGCTGGCTGGGGCATGAGGGTACTACTGGGCTGGGCTAACTGGCAGGCAGCTCACACTGTAGCATCCTCATGCCCCAGCCAGCCCCGGTCACTGTCTACATGCGCATTGCGGCAGAGTAAATAACTCCACCATAGAATAGTACTTGTGTCGGTCAGTGCTATCCTGAAGGGAAGTTATTTAGTTTACTCCAGCCTAATAGCACTGCTCAATGTAGATGGTGAAGGCAGTAGCAACATGTAGGGGGTGCACAGGGGTGAACGTGTACCCCCTGAGAGCACTGGTGCCCCCCCCCCCCAGCCACACTCCCTGCTTAGGTGATGGGCAGGGGGGCAGGCGGGAGCACAGGTGCCCCCCTTCGAGCTCCGGCCAGGGAGTGGGAGCACCGGATATAGGCCACGGCCACTTGCAGAAGCACCATGGCCACTTCCAGGAACACTGCAGCTGCTTTTGGGTGCAGTGCAGCTGCTCACTGGTCAATAAGTTTTGCCATGGGGAAACTCCCCCCCAGTTGGTTAGATTGGCTGCAGGGAGAGCCCCCCCCCAGTTGCTGACTGGTCACTGTGGGGGGGAACATGACCCGCTGACTAAGGTGACACCAGTCACTCATGGGTGAAGCTTTATTGTGGAGCTAATTAGCCAACTCACACCAGACGACAAAGCTAACTTCTTTAACAATTTCTTTGCCTCCATCTTTTTGAGCAGGGACCGGGGATCCCCCCACACTGGGATCCCTGATGGACCCAGGGGAGGCACTGCCAGGCCCAGGGTCAGTGAGGACCTAGTCAGAGAACTTCTGGTGGGTCTAGACGTGTTCAAGTCAGCAGGTCCTGACGATCTCCACCCCAGATTGCTGAGGGAATTAGCAGAGATCGTTGTGGGACCCCTGGCACAGCTTTACGAGCACTCATGGTGCTCTGGCAAGATGCCAGAGGACTGGAAAAGGGCCAATGTGGTGTCCATTTTCAAAAAAGGGAGGAAGGAGGACCCAGGAAACTACAGGCCTGTTAGTCTTACCTTGGTCCTGGGGAAGCTCTTTGAGAAAATTATCCAGGAGCAGTGGGGTCCCCCAGGGCTCAGTCTTTGGGCCCACACTGTTCAACATCATCAGTGACTTGAACGAGGGGGTGAAAAGCACCTTGTTCAAATTCATGGATGACACTAAAATGTGGGGAGAAGTGAGCATGCTGGAGGAGAGGGACAGGCTGCAACTAGATCTAGACAGGTTACAGGGGTGGGCAGATGAGAACAGGATGGGATTCAATACTGACAAGTGCAGGGTACTGCACTTAGGGAGAAAGAACCAGCAGCATACCTACAGGCTGGGGAACTCCCTTCTCGTCAGCAGAGAGGCACAAAAGAATCTTGGAGTCATTATAGACTCCAAGATGAACATGTGCCGCCAATGTGAGGATGCAGTCAGGAAGCCCAGCCATACCTTGTCGTGCATCCACAGATGAATCATGAGCAGGTCCAAGGAGGTGATCCTCCTGTGCAACACTGGTCAGGCTGCAGTTCGAGTACTGCGTCCAGTTCTGGACGCTGCACTTCAGGAGGGATGTGGACAGCATCAAGAGGGTCCAGAAGAGGGCCACTTGCATGACCAGGAGGCAGCAGGGCAGGCCCTACGAGTGGAGGCTACGGGACCTGAATTTGTTCAGCCTCCACAAGAGAAGGCTGAGAGGGGATCTGGTGGCCATCTATAAACTGGCCAAGGGGGTCCACCAGGCTATGGGAAAGTCTCTGTTGCCCTGAGCACTACCGGGAGTAACGAGGAATAACGGCCATAAGTTGACTGAGAGTAGGTTCAGGCTAGATATCAGGAGGCACTACTTCACAGTCAGGGCGGCTTGAATCTGGAACCAACTTCCAAGGGAAGTGGTGCTCGCTCCTACCCTGGGGGTCTTCAAAAGGAGGCTAGATAATCACCTAGCCAGGGTTGTTTGACCCCAGCATTCTTTCCTGCCCATGGCAGGGGGTTGGACTTGATGATTTGCTCAGGTCCCTTCCGACCCTATGAAACTATGAAACTCCACAGTAGAGTGTCTTGTGTAGCTGTGCCCCCAGTGTCACAAATCTTAGTGTATATTCAGAAGAAACCGGACACTTCAGAAGCTAAAATGTAAGGAGAGAAATCTTAAAGAAATCCAGCAATGAAGGAGCCAGATGAATTTCTTTGACTACTGAAGTAGTCATTCTGGCCTGGTGGTGGAAAAGGGGTCTTGGAAGTGCGGCCAGAGTATGCTTTGTTCTGGCTATTTCTAGTGGTGTTATCTGTTGGGTGGTTAATAGGTCTTTAAGGTTGGTGACAGATGTGCGGAAAAAAAACAATAAAACGGCACTTTCCCAGAAGAGGAGCCGTGTCAGTTACATTCTAAGAGTGAAATGAATCAGCTATTAAATAAAAGCCCCAAAAAGCCCCTCTGAAGCATGTGATCTATACAGATGTTGGGCAAGTCGGGTAAAACTGATTCAGCTCCTCTTCTGGGTATGCACTGTGCTTGATGCAGGGGTGCATCAAGCTGAAAATAAAGAGCCATTTTTCTTTCTTTTTTCTCCATGTCTTTCAGCAGCCCAAAAGCTGATGCTTATGTAGAACTGATGTCATAGTGTCAATCTGATCACTGCCATCAGATGGTATAACATTTTCCCAGCAGTTATTTTTACTGGGTGCATTTTGGAGAGTAGCAGAATGTTCCTTCCTGGTCAGGTAAGTTGGGCTGGTAAAATACCTAACAAACTCTCTTGGGAGTTCAAAGTACTCCCTTCAATATGTGTACAATTTTTGCATTATGCAGATTGTGATTCAAAAGGTGCTTGGAACTCTTTCTACATTATTACAGTAAATATTGGAACACCAGGTACTTGCCAAAAGCAACAGAATTATAATTGAGTAATTTATTAGTGTAATCTACATGAATGGCTTTATTTACTCCTTGTTTAAACTGAACTTTTATGGAAGCAAATTAGCTAGGTGCCCAGCTTGCTAAATTAAAATCACAATATGTATTTAAAATAAATTGTTAAATGCAAAACCCCTAATATTATGAACTATTTACATTGGCTTATAGCATAGTATTATTTTTCTATGTAATTAAACAAACAGATCACAATTAAATGAATTGTTTCCTTTTCATGGAACAGTGTTTACAAAGTTAGACTCATTAACAAGATGCACATTTATTAGTTGCTTCTGAAGATTTTTCAGATCCAAAGGAACCATTAAGTCAAGAAGTCAAATGACTAATAAATATCTTTTCTATTCCAGTATTACAAAATCAGAGCAAGCTGCTTTGTTGTTTACATCATTTCCAGTTTTAGAATGACAAAATGCACCAGTGTGTACCATGCAATGATTTCACCTTCTGACACAAATGAAAGGGATTGAACAGACATGATACATCTGGTTTATGGCTTTTAATTGCCTTTGTGACCCAGTTCATACCAAATCCTCTCACAGCAGAGGCCCTTTGTATGTATCATGAGACTAAATCTCACTAAGAGATACACTGCTTAGAAAAACATACCACCTAAAAGAGGAACAATATTTCTTGCTCACATAAATCTTTACTGCTTGTAGGTGACCTGAGAAAGTGAGAAGCTGAGATTTCAGTTGACTGGTAAATGGGTTTGTTAAACTTTTTCTGAATAAAAGCAATTGCTAAGGTACTAGCTTCTTTTTGTAATTAATCAAGATACTGGTGCTTACTAGAATCAGTTGGAACTCATTACAGAATGTCAAACTAATGATAAACTTGGATTTTTTTTAGTAAGTTAGGTAACTGTTCGTGTGTGTGTATAATATATACTTTGTTAAAATATACACTTCAAGTATATTTTATTATATAAGTACACATACATAAGTACATAAGTACACATACATAAATACGCACAGTTATAAAAACAGTCTATTGCAAATTAGTTACTACCAAGTCTATGACACTCTATAGAAAACCCACACAAAAAGTCTGTGAATAAATTTTTCATTTCTGTAGCTGGCTGAAAATCTTTGGACACATTGGGCGCGTCCACACATGCAGGCAGATGTGCTTGCAGCAGCTCAAATAGGAGCAGCACAAATTTGAGTCGGGGATTTTTGCCTCGGTGCACGTGCCTGGACATGCACTTTGGTGTGGGACAAGTTGTGTCACTTGGGGTAAAATAACTCTGCCCAGCTCCTCCTGGATCTGCAGCCAGGAAGAGCAAGAGCCTGGGGCCAGCATTTGTGCTGACCCCAGCAGTATAAAAAGCTGCCCTGGCAAGCAGCTCAGGGCTACTTGCTCTCAGGAGCTTTTGGGGCCTGGCCAATTGATATCTGGGGACAGTGCCCCTTGTGCCAGCTGGACTGCTGAAGCAGCCCTAACTAAGAGTTTCCTGTACCCTCAACCCACTGCAGGGGTCTGGCAGTGGGGGCTGCTGCCTGGCTATGACCTGCTGCCACCTGCGATAGCATGTGGCCCCAAGGCAGCATGCCTGCCAGACCTGGATGGGGAATGCATGGTGACAGCAGAGGCATCTGCACCTCTGGGCCAGCTGCCAGTGACCTGTGGCTGCACAGCTGGCCTTTCTGCGGCACTACTGCTATGTGTGCTGCCGCTCTGCCATCGGGGCAGTTATTGCCCCAAAGATATTCTCAGTGTGATGGCCTACTTTGAACTGTCAAAGCATGTCCTCCTGGCCCCAAGTGGTCAGGAGTTCAGCCACCTCCAGCTGAGTCCTGGGTGCCAGCCCTGAGAAGGCTCCTCTGCCTGGGTCATGCCACTTGCCTCACTAGCAGGAATCCTGGTGTTCCCTATTTAAAAACTGCAAAATCTATGATAAAAAATCCCAAATTCACTCTTTAAAATATGCCAAAATCCATGTTCTTCCACAATTAAAACAAAAGACCTCTCTTTCTCTCTTTCTCTCTCTCTCTCTCTCTCTATATATATATAGAGAGAGAGATCAGTGGGGCAATGTTTTATTGATCTATTTACAGTGTTAAAGCAATTTGGAATCCTACCAGTGTCTCTATCATCATAATAAAATAAATTCTAAATATCTATATGTTTTGATGTTTGCTTTTGGTTTTCTTATCATGAACTGATCACTTTCTCTGTCCAATGCAGTCTAAATCCCTCAGTAAAACAGAAATCCTCAACTTTGGGAAGGCTGACTTTCACAAACTCAGGAGACTGGTCAGTCAGGCACTAAGAGACCATGGCCCCTCAGAAAGGGGAGTCCATGAGGAATGGTTGTTCCTTAAGGACGCAATCCTCAGAGCACAAGGAAAGTCCATTTTGTCCTGTAGGAAAGGCAGTCAGCAGGCTGGGAAACCCCCTTGGCTCAATAGGGAACTTTTGGACCTCCTGAAACTAAAAAGAGAAGCCTACACCAGATGGAAAATGGGAATCATTACCAAGGAGGACTACACAGCACTAGCCTGCACCTGTAGAGAGCAGACCAGAAGAGCCAAGGCAGAAACTGAACAGAGGCTAGGCACAAGAATCAAGGACAACAAAAAGTCCTTCTTCAGATATGTGGGAATTCGGAGAAAGAAAAAAAGCAACATTGGACCCCTGCTAAATCAAATGGGGCAGCTGACATTTGACACTCAGGAAAAGGCCAATCTCCTAAATTATTACTTTGCGTGGGTCTTCCATCTGGTCAAGCAGGTCGCCCTGTTGGGTGGGATGCAAAGCATCCAGGGTGCGGGAGATGGGCCGGCCCTCAATTGATGTAGATCAAGTGAGGGAATACCTCGAAAGACTCGATATCCGTAAATCTGCAGGCCCGGAAGGAATGCACCTGAGAGTCCTGAAGGAGCTGGCGGACATCATAGCATGTCATATGATGAAGAAATTTGAGAACTTGTGGCACTTGGGACAGGTACTAGAAGACTGGAAAAGAGCCAATGTGGTCTCAATATTCAAGAAAGGAAGGAAGGAAGGAAGATCCAGGGAATTACAGGCCATTTAGCCTGACATCCATCCCTGGAACGATCCTGGAGAAAATCATCAAAGGTTCCATCAGCAACAGGCTAACAGAAGGCATTTTCTGAGTGCCAGCCAACATTGTTTCATTGCTGGAAGGTCTTGCCTAACCAAACTCATCTCCTTCTATGACCAGGTGACGCATTGCCTGGACAAGGAAGACGAGGTTGATGTTATATATGTGGATTTCAAGAAAGCCTTTAACTTGGTCTCCCATGGTGTCCTCCTGGTTAAGCTGGGGACCTGCAGCCTCGATTATCTCATAGTCCAATGACTGGGGAACTGGCTCAGGAGTCAAAGAGTAATAGTTGATGGGAGCAAATCAACATGGCGTAAGGTGTCCCTTAGGTCTAGGTACTCGGGCCAGTACTCTTCAACATCTTTATTAATGATCTGGATTCAGGCATCAGATATGGACTGGCCAAGTTCGTGGATGTGGGAAGGCAATCACACTGGAGGACAGGCTGGGGATACAGGACAACTTGGACAGGCTTGCAAGGTGGGTGGACCAAAACCTGATGGCATTCAACATAGAGAAGTGCAAGGTGCTCCACCTTGGGAGGAAAAACCAGCATCATGCTTATAGGCTCAGCAGTGCTATGCTCGCTAGCACCATGACTGAAAGAGACTTGGGGGTCTTGATTGACCACAAGATGAACACAAGCCACCAATGTGATGCCATAGCCGGCAAAGCAAACCAAATTCTGGCATTCATCCACTGATGCATCTCAAGCAAAACCAGGAATATCATCCTCCTGCTTTATTCACTCTTAGTGAGGCTGCAGCTGGAGTACTGTATCCAGTTTTGGGCCCCCCACTTCAGGACGGATGTGGATAAGCTTGAGAGAGTCTAAAGGAGAGCTGTGCCTGCATGATCAAAGACCAAGAGAGCAAGCCTTGTGAGGAGAAGCTGAGGGACATGGAACTCTCCAGCCTGGAGAAGAGAAGGCTCAGGGGGAACTTGGTGGCAGCCTATAAATATATAAGGGGTGTGCCCCAGGATCTGGGAGAACAGTTGTCCACCAGGGCTTCTCAAGGGCTAACAAGGTCTAATGGCCACAAACTTCTGGAAGACTGATTTAGAATGGACATAAGGAAAAACTTCTTTACAGTCCAAGTGTCCAGGGCCTGGAACAGACTCCCACCAGAGGTGGTGCAAGCACCTACTCAGGACTCTGCTCTGAGACATGGCAAGAGACATGTGTGGGCTTCTCTGGACATGCCCACTCAGGTAACTTTAATAATAATGGGGATTTTTATTGAATTAAATATGAAAATGAGCAATGCATTAACTATGCTGGTCTTAATGGACAAAATATACTTGGCTCTCATAAAGGCTGAGTGTTTGGATTTACATCTGTGGGATATGGAAATTTTAGTCTTTAAAATGCAAAAGCCTCTGACAATTAGATGAGTTAAAGCTCATGTCATTCTTTATTCACTTTGTGGGCCAGCCACCAGAGGGCACCTATATGCCCACATATGTGATATGTAAGATATTTCCCATCCTTTCACTCCTATCAGACAGTGCTTATATTGAACATTTGCTGTTTCCAGGAGTTTGAATTCAATTGGTCTGTAGTGAATCAAGTGTTGTAAACTATAAAACTCATCCATTGGAATTGCAAAGCTGCATTGATGATATTAGATGATTGGTTCATCAGTTAATGCAGGCTTCTAAAAGTTACACAGGATTTTTCTTAAGTCCTCTCTGTAGGTAAGCCCCTAGTTCTCTTTCTCTATCTTCTCCCATTTCTGCCTCACATACATACAGAACTTTTCATTGCTTTCTTTACCCAGTACCGCTGCACTGATCCTTTGCTAATGCCCTTTCAACACTTAGTTCATTATTGTGCACAGAATTATGGCATCAGAGGCAATTTAACAAAACTTCACCATCTCCTAACAGCAACAGCTAAGACTGTTTTAAACAAATCCCCAACTCTCAGTGTCCTTATTTTGTAAATATTTTGTTTTTGAATATTACAATATTCTGATAGGTTTGATATTTAAAAAATTTTTTTTTACCTTTAAGTGTGATTCTATTATGAGAAATAGTAATGTAAAAATGGCATTTTGTGTGAATCCACAGGCAGATTTGCTAATTTAATTTAGAAAAATATTCACAGTTTCATTATTCCTGGAAGAGTCAAGCAGCTACGATTACATGAACTGGATTCAGTTCCTACTGTTGCATTATTAGCAGAATTATTTATTAAGTTCCAACCTTGTGACCCAGGTCCAGAAAGCATTCTCACACAGAAAGAAACAAGCCTGTGCTTAGCATGTGCACTCCTTAAAGTTATAGCAGTTTTTTTCTAAACTGGAACCTGTGAATAAGAAATGAATGTAATGAGGCTTCACGTGTAACTATGAGGGCCTAATTAAGGCTTGAAGAACCATTGTCACTTGTGATGTATAAAGCAGGAAAGAGCTCAGCTGTAATTCTCTGGGCCAAAATATGTGCACAGGGCTGACAGTTAGAACAAATAGGTTTCTATTTATAAGTTGAGCACTTTTCGTAGGAAAATGATTGAGAAATAAATATAAAAACCCACTATGACATTTTTATTGGCCCAAATTTTTCAAACTGACTAGTTTAGAGTGCTTCAATTTTTGGGAATCCTAGTTGAGAAATCTCAAAAGGTCCTGATTTTCAGAGAGCACTGAACCTGTCCTCTGAAAATCTGAAAACCAGGTCGTCTATCAAAGTGTTTCAAATTTGTACTCACAAACATAGGCCCTCCCAAAAGCAGTAGTGGCTTGTGTAACTTTGGGTCAAAATCAGTTTTCATGCTAGAAATTCACTGATGTTATTTATAGGTAATTACAGCTTAATTACAAATCCACTTCATGAAATATTTTTATTGTGAATACTTTCAATTTTATTTATTAAATAAAACATTTCTATAATGTTTTATGATGTGTACTAGGAAGTGGAAGGCTCAATCCTCAGTGTAATTCCGAAGTTTCTCAGGCCAGTGGGCTAATGTCCCAAGAACGCAACCAGGTCAGTCTTCTCTCACCCTTCGCCAGCTTCTTCTGGCTTCATCATGGGACAGTGAGCAGGAGCATGGATGGCCAGGTGGTGTATGTAATGGAGTACAAGGTGTTCTGGGAATTGTAATTCTCAAGAGTGGCAGTGGAACAGCGGAGTTCACTGCTGCTGGTGGGGAACTTTAACCCCATTTTTTTGCCACCAAAGTCCATGTCAAAAGGGGAAAAAAATACTGATTTAGGAAGCAAAAAATGGGAATCAGTTCTACCAACACCACCGCAAACTCCACTGCTGCTCTAAAAAACTACAGTTCCCAAAACACCTTGTGCTCCGTGACACATATTGCTTAAGCCAGCTGTTTCTTGGAGCCCTCTGTGTAAGTGGATTGGAGCTTGGAGGGTGAGGTGCCCCCGCCCCTACCTTCTAGCGCCCTTCCCCTTAGGTGGCACCTGGGGCACATGCCTTGCTTGCCCACTACACATGGTACTACTACCAGTGGGACTGGGGAGTTAAGGGAACAGGATACTCTTCAGGCCATATGTAGCTGTGAGGAAGCAAATAGCAGTGAACCCACTGGAATTTAGGGATGCTACATAAAGTGTGTAGAGAGATATATATCTGTTTTGTATGCTGATATAAATTATACCAGGATAAAGAATAGACCGACATGCAACTATCCTGAGGTAGCTCATATGACTGGGATAGAAGCTGACAGATGAAACTTAAATTGATTTAACTTATATTGGTAGATGACCCTGCTTCTTTTGGCACTAATTCTCTACTAACTTAAACTACACCCTGGGCAAAGGTTTTTTATAGTCTGTCCATTAATTTTTCACACTGTTATAAAGCTGGCTACACCAATGTAAACCACTTTGTCTGTCCGTATCCATTGTCCTTTGCTTCCTGGGTTTTGCCAAAAAGATCTCCCTGCTCACAGGGTTTTGTATCTTTCTGCTCCACCATCTAAAAACACTTCCTTTTAGATCTTCTGAAGTCCAGAGTCCATACTACAAAATGTAGTGGCATCTAGGGCCCCATGGAGGCTTGATTATAGTTCATAGCATCTCCTGTGCTTTTTAAAAATGTATTGGACAAGAATGAAGCCAAACAAGATGCTACAACTCAGAAAGGGATATAACAATTGACTAGTCAAGTAAATGATAATTATATTGTACCAAATATATGATATAATAACAATACTGGTGCACGGCATTTTGGGGAAAAAATGACTGATAGGGTTAACAATCTACCTCAGTCCAACATCTCCTCCTACAGGTCATTAATCTCCAAGAATGTTTGATGCCTCTTTGTTGTTGACATTCTGGGTCTTCTGCCACATGCATAGATAATACAGTGACTTTTGATTAGATAACGTTCTTCTTTTTCATCTAGAATTTGAATATTTTAAATGTATCATGTGATGTTTAGGAAAGTAAAACTAGGATTACAGTTCACAGTGCTATAAGACTTTTCAATCTTAATAAATGAATAACAATAATCACAATAATGGGCATATCTTGTGAGGTGCTAGACACTTCCTGCTTCCATTGGAATCACTGACTATCTCCTATGTCATAGTCCATTCCTTGCAAGACTGACTTATTTTACCTTTCCTGCCTGACTCCTGAAGACTGTTTACAAGAATAAGGGTCTACAAAATTGGCTGCTAGATCCTATCCTAATTGTTCATTCCTCTGAAATGTTCAATTAATCAGCAATGAATAGGAGTTGACAAAGTTGAGAACCTTTCCAGAAATGCTTATCACTGCATAGGCACGGATTGCTGGCACTTATCTAGGAAGTGATCCTGAAAATTCTTACACATTAGCTAGGGGCAGAAACTGGTATAAGTTTTTGGAAACCAGTTCAAATCTGTAACACAACAGAAGTTCGGTGCACATAAACCACTTTGAAAATGACCTATTTAAGACAGACCTGGATGTATATAGTATCAATTGAACTTCTGCCTCAGATCCCCTTCAGATTCAAGTTAATTCATAATCCCCCAGCATCACAGGATACTTTGGACTTCTCCTGCAAACCCACCTTGCAGGGTGGGAGGGCTCACCTTGGCCCAAGCTGTCTGCTTCAGCTGAGCAGGGAAACATGTTCTAGTGCCCCCTGGATTCATGCATCTGGACAGTGTGCTGTGTGATGGAAAGGGCCATGTAAGTGTGCCGTGGAATGGAAAAGGTTGGGAAACGCTGAGTTAGACTAACCTGTGAAGATTGAATTGATTCAGCCTTGCACTTTTTGACAATCTGTACTTAGCCATAATGCACACTCACATAAACAGTCCCACTGACAATAGATCTAGTCTCACATGAGTAATGGTCTGCTGATTCTGAGCCAAAGTGCTTTAAGCCTTTGAGGTAAGGACTTGTACATAGTATAAATGATGACAAATGTTAACCTCCCTATGATCCTTTAAGGTAAGGAACAGTGTTACTATCACCGCTTTAGACATGAGGAAACTTAAAATAAGTCCAAGGTTTGAGCAAATGCAAATGTTTTCCATGTAATTTTGTAAGTGTTACAGTAGTCAGGAATTTGGCAATGGCAGAAGAACTTTTCATATACAGGTCACCTTCAGTGTCTTTCCCAACTTGTTGTTATGTGACAAAATGGTTTATATCTTAATTCATGAAATTTATTTTTTACTATAAAACAAATGATAATGAGTGGCTCTTTAAAGTAATGCTTTATTTCCAGTGAATCAAACTTTTGGCATTAGTTTAATGGAAAAAACATTAATCTTCACAACTGAAATAGAGGAACTGTTGACTGAAAATGACCGGGCAAAATTACTTTCAAAAGATCTGTTCACATATCTTTTTCATCAGATTTTCAGCAATTCATATATCTTGTTATTGACTGTTAGAGGCTAATCATTTTCTATGTCACTAATAATTAGTCATGGCATTTTTTTAAACTGACATATAAGGAACCAAAAGAAAGTCAGGGCTTGTTTTTACTAACATTTTAAATTGCATGTTAATTAGCATGATTGTAAGCTGCAAGTCATATATGAAACTATTATTTGTTGGTTATGTTTAAACTGTTAACATGATTATAAATTGTACTGCAAAAAAACCAAAAAAACACCCCCACAAAAAAACATTTGTTCCCAGATGTGTAGCGTAGGGTTCCAATGAAGCTCTGAATACTTTTTTCTTCTCTATGCTGCTGGGAAATGTACACTAAATGTACACAAAACCCCTTTATTATCCATGTGGTAGCAGACAAGGAATTATTGCTGTAATGTTCCTGACATGCCTCATATTCAGAGCTAACAGTGCATGACAGATATGATTTATGGGACAATAGTTCAGATGGGGAAGGAATGGAGACATCATTGGTGATGATATCAGTATAAGTAGGCTATGTGAAGGAAGTAGGTTTTAAAGAAGGATATAAAGGAGACTTGGCACATTGCAGATGGGAAGCTAAAATGTAAGGGGGAACATGAAAGAAGGAAAAAAGCTAAGAGCATGAGAAAGATAAAAGAAACAGTTGAGAAAAGAAGGGAAGGGAAGGCCTGGGAAGGGTTTTCAGAGATAACTGACCAATCACATGTTCGTAGACTAAGTGTTGACCAGTTAACTTCCTGGTTAATTTTGATTGATCACTTGTCTTATCTAGATGAGAGAAGATAATATCTAATTAGTAATCAGTTACTAACTAGTAAACTGGTGCAGCACAATGTTAGGTCAATATAATATTGCAGGAAAGGTTTTCAGGTCTGTTCAACATTGTAATGGTTTTCTTAGTGAACTAAGTCTTTAAAGTTTCTAAAACTTATAAGATAAATCATTACTATTACTACAGAAGTGCCTTGAGGCAAATATATAGGAAGAGACCATCCTTGCACTGAAGAATTTATGGTCTAAGTAGCCAGTCAAAGGATGGGAGAAAGGAAGTTATACCATCATCCCAGTTTTACAGTTAGGAAAATGAGGCACAGAGAGATCATGTGATTTGTCCAAGGTCACAAGAAAGTCTGTGGCAGAGCTGGAACTCACCTAAACAATCTCCAGAGTCCAGTCAATCACAAGACCATATTTCTAATGGCAAACGAGAATATTAAATCTCCTATTTAAAATAATGATTTAGTATACATACATTGTAGTTGCCTTGAGGATTTAAACATCGAAGGTCCCTTTTTGAAGAGAAATGAACATATGTAGGTGGTTCCATTGTCTCTGCCTGGAGGAATTTAGCATGATTTCAGAAGTCTTCCTTTTCCAGCACATTAGAGGTTCTTGTCCTTAAGGACCCAAAGATAACTTTGCCTGTCTCTTCTCACCTGCTACTGTTTCCTAGCACAATCCCTGCCTTTTTGCTCCACCAGGAGTAACAGCCTGTCCTACCCATTATTTTCTTCTTCCAAAACTATTTTCGTGCCTTGTTTCATGCTGTTTGGAAATCATGATATACCCTTCTCAGCAACTCTTTCCTTCTTTGGATTCTTTCTCAGGGGGTGCGTCTACAAGAGACGCTATGTTGCTGTAGCAATGAGCTCATTGCTATGGTGATGTAGCATTGGTGGGCATGAACCGGGGTGCCTACACTACTGCACAGTAGAAATGAGCTATTGTGCAGTAGCATCACAAATGACCTGTGTGGCACCAGGACTGGGCAGTAACAGCGGTTACTGCACAATCATATAGTACATTGCTTAAGTATTTTAGTACTTGTTTTGGTACTTGCTTACTAAATGACTGTGAAGTAACTGGTGTTACTGCACAGTCCTGGCACCACACAGGTTGTTTCCAATGCTACTGCGCAATAGCTCATTGCTCAGGAACACAGTAGCACTAGGAAACAGTGGCAGGTGAGTATTTAAGCAAGTACTAAATGACCGTGCAGCAACAACTGCGCAGTTTGGCGCACATGTAGACACACCTGCTAGGATCCACTTCTTCCAGAACTCTAATAAAAAAAAGTCTAACTAATAATCATTAAACTGAGGAGGACTTGGTGCCCTGATGTGTATTTAATTTATAAAGGCACAATATTTTAATTAAAGCTCTACATAAGAAATATACATATTCTGCTCCTCTTTCCTTTTCAGCTTTTATATATTGGTTATCTTTTTAGACTGTGAATTCTGACGGGCAGGACTGTGTGAGTGTGAGGACAAAGTCTAGACTATCCTGGATGCTACTGTAACATCAATAATTGATAATGGATTTGTTTTTAAAAAAGCCAAATTTGAAGTCATACTTATGTTTATTAGATTAATTTCTTCTTGCGGATTCAAGGAATGAAGGATTCAGGTAAAGAATGTTGACACTGGAGAACGAATTGAATTTCTGAGAAGAAAATAAATGGTATGAAAGCATATAAATGCTGAGAAATTTAATTTTACCCAAACTTGTTGTTATTGCCTGCAAAGTTGACATATCTACAAAAAAGTAAGTGCATCCAAGATTTACATCCCAGTAACATTATGATTATGCATAGTATATGCCAGTATCCAATGAGTTTACCCTATTATTCTGAAAACTCAACATGGAATCATTTGTTTTAGGGTTAATTTAGCTATGAAATCTGTTTCTGCACTATCCTGAGAATGAACTTTAATCCATATCTTATCTTCTGCTTGAAAATGAACATCCTTTCTATTCTTATCGTAATGTTTCTTCTTTTTAAAAATTTTTGAGCTTTAGCCATATTCCTCTTGGCAATTATAGTAGTTGTTCCTACTCAGCTATTTGCTGCTCTGGGTTACCTTTGAAATTCTCCCCCTTTCCATGACTGTTCAGAGGCCCTTTTAATAACTTACCCAGACTTAATCCTGTTGTAAAAGTCCTGTATGCCTGAAACATCCTCTAGTTTCTTTTCAGACTATGTAAATCTCTCACTATGATATAGCACATTTTACAGTAAAGAAAAATCCTGATAAGATATACTCCAGCTCTTTGGTTGTCCTTGAGGTAAGACAAACATCACAGTAAAAAGCTGTGTTCACCCTTTTGGCAAAGGTGGTCTGCAGTCAGGTGACAGGGTTCTTGTTTCCAACATTTTGCCAGATGTTATAAATTATATAAGTATCTTCCATGTTCATAACTGCATGTATATTGGATTTACAAAATTGTATTCCTGATGACTCTTTCACAGTATAACGCCAAACACTGTGGGAAGCTAGATATTACATGTAAAATATATGTATTTTAAGTTTCTTATCATCTACTGTGTGAATATATTTTAGAATAAATGGCATAAGAGCATTTCAAAGCTAAGAAGTCTCATTTTACCCAATCTCTAACTTTTTTTGGTTTGCAAAGCTTCATATATCCACAAAAATGTAAGCACATCCAGAATTTACATCCCAATACATGATAGTTAGAAATACAAGGATCTCTGCCTAAGGTCACAACATTCTTCAGACTCAGGCAAGTCAAAGGTGGGATTCTATGGCTGCATCCAGACGAGTGCAGCCATGCGGTATGTGGTGCCACAGACACATCTGTGATGCCACATACCACACATTCAGGTGCTCTCCATGTTGCAAGGTAGCAGGGTCAAAAAAACCTGTGCAAGAAAAAAGTGGGGTGATGCATGTGGGGACAGTGCGCATCCCCCAAAACTGGAGCCTGGCTGGCTAGAGTTACACTCTGGTTGCTGGCCAGGCTCTGAGCAGCAGGATTGCCACTGCTGCAGCCCCAGGAGGCCCCCAGAACCCAAGGTAAGGCTGCTGGGGCCAGACCGGTGTTGGCCCCAGCCACCCCAACCCCATCTCGGGTAACCTGCCACGTGCCAGGGGGCGCATGCCACAGGCATTCCTTGGGGACAACTAGCAGCAGCACAATGTGTGGCTCTGCTTCTTGCTTCTGGGGAAACAAATGCCCATGTTTTTGTAGATGTGGCCTCTGTGGATTGCCAAACTTGAAGACTTGCACCTTTGCATACTTATAAACCACCACAGGATCCAATTTCTCCCTATCGTTAACTGTGTTCGAGAGAGTCTTATTCTTTTGTAAGTCTGTTCTTTGGTGTTTGTCTTCTTGGTAGTTAGGTATGCTATACTCTCATCCTCAAATATCCTACTTGAAGGAAATTAACAACCACTACAGCAGTGGTTCTCAACTGTTCTGGACCCCCTTCATTGGATTTGAAGCACCACTCCATACTTTTTGTGACTTGTGATCCCCATTTTCAAAACCTAACTTTCATATTACAGCACTTACCTCCTTGCCCAGGAGCTGGGCAGTGGGGGTGGAGGATTGTTCAGGCAGGCTTAAGCCTACTGTTTATATACTTATCACTTCTCTGCTTATTTCCTCACACCTTGGGGCACCCTTCAAAAGATCTTCCTCATCACCCTGGCTGATAATCACTCAAGGGCAGATAGGGGAGGCTTGTATCCCCCTTTGATTCCTGCTCCATGCAGTCTTTTAAGCCAACTGCCTGAGAGAGGCAGCAGCATTTCTATTCAGGTAGTGCTGAAAGTCAATTGACTTTATGGCTCATTATTATCTCCCTGATTCCTGCTAATCTCTCTCCATTCCACAGGTATTAATGACCCTCTATTCTTTTTAATGGCCTTGGTTTCAGCATTCAAACTATCCTTTCTTCTGCAGCGTTGCTGTCTGTTGGCCATTCTTGCTAACCTTTCTTCTATTTCACAGCCCTGTAGACTGTGTTTAGCTCTAGTTAAAAACCTAAACTCAGGTGTGGGAATATGAACTCAGATGTAGAAATGACTGATGGTGAAGTACCCAAGGCTCAGGAAGGCTAGATCTTGTTTTATGAATTGGAATAACTGTAATGGTTGTGGAACTAATGACAATATATTTTACTGTGCCTATTTTGTTGAGGTTTTTTTCAAACTGTGTAACTCTACTGGATTTGTTTGATCTTAGACTGACTTAGATAGCACTACCCCTCTCCCCCAGCACATCACTAAAGCTTCTAGTTTCTCTTTACCTGGAGAACAAGGTGTGTTGTGTATTAATGTGTAAGGATGCCCAGCACCATCTGCACCCCTATTTCAAGATCTTCCATCTGCTCAGGGAACTGCTGCACTAGAGTCACCACCTTAGGAGCTGGATCTCCACTTTCTTGATGTGGATCTCAGCAGGCCAACACATGAGAGGCCTTAGCAGAAACTTACTGGCAGGAGCTGCAGGGGATGTGGCAGTGACAGGAGCTGCTGACAGGTAGGAGGTGCTGGTCTCACCTGCTGAGACCTATAAGAGGCGTCTGTGCCTGGGAGAGATCAAGTCTCTGCAGGGGAATCTGCAAAGGTTTTATAGTTGCACCCAATCTTCACTGCTGGGGGGAAGGGAAGGGGGAGGGCTGTAGCTCAGGATGGGTGGGGGAGGGAGTGCAGGACTAGGGAGTCTTGCATCTCCAGCACACCGGCACCACTGCAAGGAGCCGGCTGGGGCTGGGGTTGGGGCTGGGGCAGAGCAAGGGCTGAGGTTGAACATTCAAGGCTGGCTTTAGCCTGCTTCCTATTGCTTCTGGTTTCCAAAGCAGCAGCAGCGCAGGCCTGTGGAGCTGGAGCAGCTCTCAGAGAGGGGGGCTGACAGGGGAGAGAGCCCTGTAGCTCAGAGTTGCTCAGCCTTTGTAGATTGGAGGGGCCCCTTGTTAAAGGCAAGCAGCCTCTGGCTGGTTTTTGACTCCAGAAAGACATCAGAGTAAGTCTTCTGTTGCCAGGGACTCTGAAAGACTTCAGCAGGTCAGAATGTTTTTAATGCTATTAATTTTCTATTTGAAACCTCTGGGATGACTCTGTGGCTTGTGCCACTGCCTGTGTGGCACCCTTGAAAGGATCTCCAGGAACCCTGGTGTGCTGTGGCATCATACTTGAGAAGCGCCACTCTGGATAGATGCATCTAGCTTGATCTCTTTAGAGACAATTTAACATCTCAGTTGATGCCACAGCCCACCCCACCCCACCCCCCAAGCCCTCACTTTCAAAATCCAGTGGTGGCAAAAGCCTGGCCAAGCTGATTCCCAAAGGCAAACCTGAGGGGCTGCACTCCTACATTTTGGTCCCTGGTGTTTGTCGCCTCAGACTAAAACAGGGTGATGTGCCCCAAGTCCTGCAGTCTATGCTGCTTTCATCCCCGCAATAAAAGCGCGGGCAGCTGCAGTCTGCTCTGCAGCATTTATCCTGCTTATTTCCGCGTTACGTCTCCATGGAAGTACAGCTATTAATAATTTTGTTAGATGCAGTTCCAAGGCTGCTGGCAAGCTGCCAGGGTGGACTTCAGTCTTTCAGTGTTTGGGCATTTCTAGTTGGAATGGAGGCCCTGGGGTGAACTGTCCTAACTGGGGTTAAATCTGTCTGGGAGTACAAATGCTCCAACCTTAGCACTTCAGAGTGATCTCTTGCATTTGTTAGGTTTCCAAGGTTTCTGGTGGGAGTGCTTCAAGGAAGATGTTTTATTTATTTTGGACACAAAACGCACAGAATAATTAGAAGGAAAAATAGAGTAAATTCCAACAGAAACGTAAGATTTTGTTTTGTTGGGTTTATTTTAACAACTAGAAAAAGTAGTTTTGCTTGCTTACTGGTGAAAAGTGCAGTTCTTGGCAGGCTGGGCTGTATCAAGGCTTTGCTTGGAACTTCCAACAGATATTTTGGTTTAAAAGCTCTTAAATCTTTCATTCTCTTTCCAAGAGCACGCAGCAAATTAAAAAAGAAAAAGATGAAAAACTGGATCTAAATGAGACAAATCTCTCCTGATGAAAGACTTGTTACCACCTGTAGCAGTAAAAGTAAAGTTTGTACTCGTACAAGAAAGGCCATAATTAATTGGCCGACTTGTAATGTTTTTGAAGTGGCTCCAGTAAAAAACAAATAAAGGAGTCCTTCCATGTGGGCTTCTTGATGAAACAATGTGCCTGAGTTACTGGTCCTGCAGCATAGTTTGGAAATCCTTTGTACTAGAATTAAGTTCCTGCATTTATGCTGATGATGACCTTAGGTGTCCTCCTAATTTTGAAAATATGGATGGAAAGCTAGAAGTAAGGATTTCACATAAGCTTATTTTATTTTTAAAATCTATTTCACTTGAAATATAGTTTATAGGGTTTTTTGGTGGCAAGAGTGACTTTAAAAATGTCAGCTTGTGTAGTGTGGTCTGCTCTGCAGCTAACAGTACTGTAAACCTAGTTTAGTTCTGCCTGAATTTAGTGAAAAGGCTCCCATTTACTTTTTTGGGGGTTTGAAATGGGTTTTGAGCTATATGAATTTCCTCTATGAATTAAGTTAATACAGACCACATGGTAGCTAACCCAGCTACTAGATTGGGGACTTTGCTCCTTAGATATTTTCACTCTTGTCTTTGTCACAGTTGCTAGGCACAAGGCTCAAATATGTTACATCTGTGGTCCCTCCTTTTTTGTGTCCTTGTGGCTAGGGACAGGAATTACACTTAAAGCAGTATAAGTGATTGGAAACTGGTTCAAATCTATAATGCAACAGAAGTTCAGTTCACATAAAATGATTTCAAAATGGTTGAAACCAGATTAAGATAAATCTGGATGGATGTAGTATCAGACTTAACTGATTTAGGTTGAATTGGTTTATTGAACTTTTGTCTCAGATCCCCTCCAGATTCAAGTTAACTCACAGTCCTCCAGCATCTGAGGTTGCTTTGCATCTCCCCTGCAAAGCCCCCCATCACAGGGTGGGTGGGCTAGCCTGGGCCCAAGCTGTATGCTCTAGCTGAGCAGGGAGGCATACTCTAGTGCCTTCTGGCTTTTGACCTGGATCACTGCAGGCATGGGGCTGCATTTCCGGAATCAAAAGTGAACGTCTGTTCACTTGCTTATCGGTTCAATCTGCGCAGCTTAGGCTAACCTGTGAAGATTGAATCGATTCAGCATCCATCTAGATTTATCTTAAACTGGTTTCGACCACTTCGAAAGCAGTTTATGTGCACTGAACTATTGGGCTAGGGACAGACAGTACACATAAACTGGTTTAAGTGATCAGAAACTGGTTTAAACCTGTAACAGAACAGATGTTTGGTGCACATAAACTAGTTTGAAAATGGCTGAAAACAGTTTGAGATAAACGCGGTTCAATGTAGTATCAGACTAAACTGATTTAGCTCAAACCGGTTTATGCAATGTCTGTCCCCTTGCTGGTTTAAGTTAAATAAGACTCCCCCAGCATCCTGGTATGCTCTCTGGGCTGGGCATGGCTCTCTGTCCTACAGCAGGGCTAGCCCCTCCTCTCTGCTCCCTGGGTGGAACTCGGCACAGACTTGTAGGCACAGCAGGGTCTGCTGGCTTCCCCATGCCCCCCTCTCCATCCCCCTCTCACCCCTCACTGCTTAGGCAGAGATCCCTTTCTTCTCTCTGCCTCAGCAGGGACTGTAGCCAGCATATGGTATGCTAGCTAATGCTGAGAGGTGTCTGTGTATGTCCCTCTCTCCAGTTTCACTGGGATAGGCAGACAGAATAGTGACCGATTAGGGCTTTTGGAGCTAATCAACAGGTTAGCCAGTAAGCTGTTTAAGAAGTTTAAAGTAATGTGGAGAGAGGCTATTGTTTTGCTAATCAGGGGATAAAGACTGTTATCAGCCCCCCGGCTGGCTTACTCGACTGTCAGTTTGCTGCAGACAGTATGATGAAGCAGGGAGGTAGATTGAAATGCTCTGTATCATCAACAGATGCATGCACTGCACATACACCCTTGCCTCAGAGTGCTAGCCCGGGGCTGGGAGCTGGCAACACTCTCACCCTTTGAGCAGCCAGTGGGGAAAAACTTGGGACTGTGCAGGCAGACATCCCTAGTGAGAGAGTCCTGTGGGGGCCGCCTGACCATGGCCACCTTAGCTCAACTCCCTGCAGAAGGCTGCTCTAGTGCCCCTCTGGCTTCTATCCTGAGCCACTTGAGGCATGTGCTTGAATTTCCTCAGTCTAGAGAGAATGTCCATCCAGTTTCAAACCAGTTCAGCCTAGTCAGGTTAGACTAACCTGTAAAGATTGAATCAATTCAGGCTCAGGCTTTTAGAATGTCTGTCCCTAGCCCTGTTGTGTTACAGATTTGAAACAGTTTCTGATCACTTATACCAGTTTATATGTAACTTCTGTCCCTAGCCAGAATGTTCACTGAGCGCAAGTCCAGGTTGTAACTGGGCCAGACCTGCCCCCTTCTCTTGTTTGTTCTTCGAACTGTGTCAGAGTTGTGTTTTCCTTGGGTTAGTTTCATTGGTGTTTGGGCTCTATTTTGGTTTGAGATTATGTAGTATCCTACTAGTGTTTTCATTTGTTAGTTTGTTTTGTTTTATCATAGCCCGGTAGGAGTACTAGTCATAGACCAGGTCCCCCTTGCAGTACTGCCAACTCTCATGATTTTTGGCATTGTTCTTAAAGTCTATCCTTTGGGAATGTGAAAAACTTATATATAAATATAAAATAAAGAGCTATATTAATATATGTTATATATTAATATATAAATATATTATTATGTATAAATATAAAAGAAAGAGCCAAGTTTTTCACGTTCCCAAAATATAGACTTCAAGAACAATACCAAAAATCATTAGAGTTGGCAATACTGCCCTTGTGCCAGGTTTTGTATATGAAACATGAAACAAAAAGGCAGTTCCCAAATAGTTTACAATCCAAGTATAAGACAAGAGACAACAGCTAGGAAGAGATGGACCAATCTGGAAACAAAATAGAGGGAACAAAGATGGTGTTGGTCAGCAAGAACACCTTGGGGCAGCTGAGGATCTGCCTCCAGCTGCTGTAAACTGCTTTTGCTTTTTGTGGAGATTTATACCAGCTTGAGGCTCTATGACCAGACTGTTGCAAAATGAGTCTTTTCATTTGTAAAGTGAGCAAGCTCATTTAGGTTAATTTTCTGTGATGTATTTTTGGCATACACCACAATTCAAAGTCATTCTCCTACCTAATCAAATATCCAGCATTTATCATGTCAATAGAATAGGCTTGAAATAAATGTATTTAAACATACCAACACTTATAGAAAACAGAGGTTGAGATTTTGTGATGTTCCTTTATTCAGGCAGTTATTATTTAACTCTGTTAATAAATAAAGGCACTGATATCAATGTTTGGACATCAACATTGTGACAAAGAACAGCTGATATTTGAATGTTGATATCAAGGGTGAGCTTCTACACACACTCCAGTACAAATAACTGGGAAATTGATGAGATTATGTTTAGGAATAAGAAAATGTGTTGAATGTTTTTGAAACAGTAAGACTTTTTCATATTTTAGTAGGTTTTATTTGAGAGGATAGCAGAGGATTTTTGGAGGAGAGTTATCTAGGCACCAGACTAGAATAGAATTTAACCAAATTAGGTATTTTTTTAAAAACAACAGGTTAAGCCTTTAATCGCTAGTCCCAATGCAGTGTCATTGTTAATGTTGTCCAATTGCTCCCCCTTGTGCTAGATACTGATTTTTTTATCCTTCTCTACTGATTTTTCCCCTTTCTACTTCATCTGTTTTCTAGAACTATATTCATTTTTCAATTTTTGAAAGTGAAACTTTGTTTATTACTAATGTGGTTAGTAGGTCTATTATCAGTATAATTGGCCCCAGAAATATTCATTTTAAGGGGATTGTTAAGTAGTTCACATATAAAGCTTTGCCTAATAAAAATGATAATTGTTTTGATGTACTTTAAAAATTTTAGGCGATGCAGTTTTTCAGTAGAAAAAATAATCTACATATCTCTTCGGTGAGGATTTAAAAAAGCCATACTTCTTGGACTAGGGTTGGCAACCTGGTCAATTGACAGGTCAAATATTATCAACTTAGGAGTCAATTTACTGCATATTTTTTGACTGGTCAAATATTATAGTAATTTTACAAAAAAACCCTAACTTTTTTGTAGGGTTTTTTTTTTAAATATAATTTTTAAATGTTTTTTGCACAACTCTTACTGAAAATTTGTACTGTTCCACATGTTATTTGAACCTATTGGCAATTTTTTTACAATGTTTGACTGATATTTGACCAGTCAATTGACCAAACTTTAATTGACCAGTCAAATGCCCAACCCTATTTTGGACAAAGATGTGCAAGGTTAAGGTTTATATTGCTGTTTCAGAGACATGGCTTTTTGCTTTTGTGAGAGGGGAGGCAAAAGCCCCCCCAATGTGTCCCAAACCCCCACCCGATGCACCCTGATACTCACTGCAGGGGTGAAGATGAGCAGCAACTGAGGAGAGATGCTGCCACAGGCTCAGCAGTTCCAGAGCTGCCTGAGTCTGCGAATCGGCGAGTCCTGGTGGCGTGGCTCCGGAGAAGCACGGGCTGCTCAAAAAGCAGCTGGAGGCACAGCTGCAGAGGGTCCAGGGAGCGGGGACTGGAATGCTGGCTGGGAGACACCGGCTGCAGAGCCAGGAAGCTCAAGCCCCAGATGCCGGAGGAAGGGGCCGGGCACCTGCCAGCGGACCCAGACTGGCAAGGCGAAGTGTGTAAGCCCTGGGAGCCAACAGGGGTGAGGGAGCCCCACCGGGGAGCAGCAGGCCTATGGGATGCTGCAGGGGAATGGCAGGGCTCCAACTGGGAGCTCAGACGCTGCAACAGGGGACGGCCCCACATGGGCACACCTGGGCAGCCCCACAGCGAGTAGAGCACAGGAGATCACAGACCCCTGGCAGGGCGAAGCGAACGATGCCAGCTGGTGGGACCAGGATAGCCCAACTATAGGTCAGCCAGGCCCCAGGGATGTCACACTGGGAGAGCCGACAGAGGCCTGGGAACAGGGCAGCTGCCTGTACCCATGCCTGCTAGGATAAGAGGGACAGATGAGTCCCCCAAGTAACCAAGGGTCCAGGGAAACAGAATCCCAGGAGCCCCATCAGCAGACGCCGGACACTTTTCAGTTAAGTTTTCCTCAGTTACAGTTAGCCCCAGATGGGGCAGGTTTAGTTGCCTGGGAGTCGGCCTGAAGACAAGGGACAGACATGGACAGACTGATGGCCAGGAAAACCCGACCCATTCAAGGAGGGTAGCGTGGATGAGGCGAGATCATCCAGGGGAAGACCTGCGGTGAACAGCCTCTGCCCAGCTGTGGATATGGTAAGGGTGGGAGCCCCATGGGAGCCCCCTGCGATGAGTATCAGGGTGCATCGGCGGGGGTTTGGGACACGTTGGGGGGGCATATGGTAAAGGTAGGAGTCCCATGAAGAAAGCCCAGGGTCGAGACCCTTTGGGGCACCTACAGGGAACTGCCTCCATAACAACGAACATCAAAGATGTAGCAGGCGAGTAGAAGCAGCACCTGAACCATCTAGGTAGCAACGAAGCCTGATCTCACCCTGACGTCGGTGGGGGGCAAGGCACTGACCAAAAGGGGGCCAAAGCCCTATAACACCTACCAGCGACAGCTTTGCTCTGGACTTTTGCTAAAGGCATCCCATAGTTGTCCTGGCTGTAAAAGAGGACCTGGTTGATTGGGCTGGGTATTTGGAGGTAGGTAGCTGTGAACGTTGTGGGGCCTTGTCTACAGGAGCTGGGATGCCTCATGGGCTCAGAGACTGAATTTTGGAACAGCAAAATAAAGTAATAAAGATAGTCTTGTTGGCTGTTTTTGATTAAGACTGATATTACTAGGCTTTATTTATTTACTAAATAATTAGTTCTATTGGACCTATAACCAATAGCAAATTTCATCTAAATGTTTTACAGGCAAGAGTAGGTATCAACATGTCCATGATGAAGGTAAGGGTTAAACAAATGGGAAAAACAAGGTTTAACAGATGGGAAAAGTGGCAGGAAGACATTCAGTTTCTACTGTTGCACATGGTAGAATAGTAGAATACAGTGGTAGAATACAGAAATCCTGATTTGCTCTCCCTTGCTCTCCACCTTAGATGTATTTCCTCCCAAAGGATTCCACACCTAGTCTGCATTGTCCAGAGCATCCATTACTTTTTTTTTTGAGCCTTGGCTGTTATAGAGGATGTTTTCTTATTTTGCAGTGTCAAGACTGTGAAAGAGGGTTGTTGTTGGTTTTTTTAATATAGCTTTCCATATCTCTGTAAAATCTGAAATGAAATTGATATCCTTAGTCTCCTTCTAGTTGGCTTCTAATCTGATGAGCATTTATCAGGATTAATGTTTTCTTTTTGTGACTATATTAAGCCATTTTAATGCATTTTAAATTGCATTTGATCTTTTTTTAATTAATGCATTTTATCATTTTTAGGAGGACTTATATTTTATGTGAACAAGCTCAGGGTTGCATGTGGCATGTCTTTAAATTTTTACAGTTAATTGGATACGTATGTACTGCACTAAAACCAATATGCTCAATCCTAAATGGTTTTATGAAAATGAACAGTTTTTTAAAAATTTAAAGCAGCTTATTTTCATCTGCTTCTAGCAGCTTGTAATGCACACCATTTTCCAACACAAATGTATTTTGATGTGTGTGATGTTTTCCCTGTTTTTCTCCAAACTTGGTTTTATTTTACTAATTTAATAAGTATTCACAGAATTAGTACTTTTTAATTGAAGCCAATAAAATTTAATATCAGTTTCTCTGAAGAGATGCCAATTAAGTGAGGAACCTTCACATTTCTGAAACTGGATGTGTTTATGGAGTGCCTGTCAAGCACCTGACAGAAAATGGAGATAAGGACAGATGTACAGGCAAAGGACTGAAATCAGGGACACTGCATCATAAAAGAGAGTTTCAGAAATGTTCAAACAAAAAAAAATTCTGAAATAATTTATATTGCCAAAGCCTTCTCAGCTAATAATTATGAATCAAGACCAAGGGCAGAAGAGACTGTTCTCTTGGCTGTTAGTGATGCCACTATTGCTTTATTCATTGCATGCAGTTTAATTCAAACTAATAATAATTTATAAGATCTGTCCATGTAGGCCAGGGATGAGGTATAGCAATTTTAACTACTCCTATTTATTAAAATGCAACATTTAGCAAAGTGGTAAAAGTAAACAGAAGCAGTGTAGCTTAAGTAAATGCAGTGTAGGTGTATTGGAACAGAGACTTGCTTGTGCCAAAGTAGATTTCCATTAATGTAATACTGTTTGCCATCTGATGGTGTGCTCTTAGAACATTTGGCACAGGGTTATCCACAAATAGGGTCATTTAATAAATGCCAAGTAGAATTTTTAAATGCTTTCAATGGATTAATGCAATGGATTTTTTAAGATAAAGAGGATTATTGCTTCCACTTAGTGCCTTTACTGCTGGAAAAATAACCGAGAGCAGAAGTTTTTTGTGTTACTTTGGTAAAAGATCTTCTGCAAGTCAAACACTATTAACTTTAATGAAGTAGCTTTGATGGGGGGGCGAGGGGGGGAGAGGAGGAAGAGACAGCTGATACTACACTTCCCTAACAATAAACCACCTTGACAGATAAAAACAAACATGTGCAAGATAACATATAGCATTTCAGAGAACATGGCCAGTAACTAATGTAGACTGATGTGATCTTTGCTTTTTTAAAAGTCCGTTAGTGCTTTTGTTGTGGTAACTTCTTAAAAGCAAAAATGTTCAGTTCTGCCTTTATGGCAAAGTTCAAACACATTATTGCTGGTGTTGCTAAGGTTGATTTTTTTGACAAGTCTAATATTTAATTGGACTGTAACTCCTGGTAAACAGGTAAATATTTTTAAGGTTGTTCTACTTCCCAATTTTGTATACTACTGTTGATTAATTTAATTGGGAGAAATAGTATGTTCTTTGGTGGTGATAACATGCTAATATGTCTCCTTCTCCCTTAACTTCCTTTCTTTTTTTTGTCCTGCTCTGGATGCATGGAACTGATCTGGTTATTGTTATTAAAGTAGCTGCAGTATTACTTTTCAGAAATATCCTACCAGTGAGGACAACTGGACATAGCCCAATAGCTTCAGTAAACAGGACCAGCTGGACAGTTAATTTTTTTGTCACTAAAGTTTCTTTGAGGCAGAGTGACTACATGTGTATGTGTCTGACTCCAGTATCTCATTATTACTTGTAACGTCTAGGTTTTGGTCAGAATCTAATGTTAAATAATAGTTCAAATATGTCTCCAAAATATTTTCATTAACAGTACTCAATTCAGTATTTTAAAAAGAATATTTGCAATCTATTAAAAAATTAGAAAAGCCTTATTGAAATATAAAGCAATTGGTCCCACCTTCAAATAGTTCCTGATGTTTCACTTTCTGATGGAAGCACTTATCGAAGGGTTGCTTACTTGAAAAAAGAAAAATGCTCTAGGCAGATTATATTCAAATTCATGGTTTGTGTATATCTTGTTTTAATGTGTCTTCTAACCCTATACGTTCATGGTTCAAACTGGAATTTATACATTTACATTAAAGTAAAAATGTTAAAGGTAAACCATAAAAAAAAATGTTTAGAAAAAGCAGATGCAAAAATATGTACTGTATAGTTGAGGCTGCTTTTCCATTTTTAATTGGCCTCTGGAACTGCAGAACAGCGTGTCTGCATTTTTATCATGGTTTAATCTTTGCTTTCTCAATATCTGGGCATTAAAACATATTTTTAAAGGGATGCTATAAAAGTAATCACCAGGAACTACATAAAATGTAAGATGTTATCCTTTGTGTTTGAAAAGAAAAGATTTGGCAAACCCATAGTTTTTTTCTAAATAAAAAGACTTGGCTGACTATCAGTGAATTCAGTGGATCATAACATGACAGCCAATTTCCAGGAGCTATGCCTTTCTGACTCCGTCCAAATTTTGACATGCTCAAACTGTTTTTAGAGAAGAACCCTACAGTTCACTCCAGGTTTTACAATGAGACCAGTATCTGCTGAGCTGCATTTTGGGATTACCTATGCAAGTGCTCTTGTCAGCGATCAGGAAAGCTCATAGAATAGTTATGAAACTCAATGTTGAATCTAGAGCTTTCATTTACCTTTGTTTCAGGGGACATGATGTATGGTGGGATGTCTCATGCAGTCAGAACAAGTAAGACTAGATGGCGGATCCTAATTTTGGATATGAGTTCTCAGGAAACATATGTACTGAATTATTTCTTTTACTTTTGCTACTTGCAGGACTTAGCATGTATTTCTGGAGTATCTTGAATCATCGATGCCCTTTTTGAGTTATTTGAAACTTATTGATTCTTTGATGTGGCATAATGAGTGGTTTTTTTTCATTTGGTTTAATTGTTATGTCATATGTTAGGCTTCTTTTTCTGTTTTTCCTATTCTCACAAACTACTGTGAAATGCGGATAAACAGTAGCATAACTAGGGATGGGCAAGAGGGGCACCCATCTCTAATGTCAAGTTAGGAGGACTCCGGAATTGCCCCCCCCCACTCTCCAAACCACTCCTGCTCTCAGAACCTGTCTCCCCCTTTTTTCCTGTCATGTAGGTTTGCCCCAGGTGCCGACTCTACTTCTAGATTCATAAGACTTTTGCAGCTGTTTCAAAAGTGGGACAGGAATGAAAACACGCTTATCCTCAGTGCTTTAATAAGCAGAGTTGGCACCTACGGCAAACCGCCCATGCCGGGGAGGCAGGGGGAAGCATGGGATCTGAGAGCAGGGGTGGGGAGTATGTGGGTTCTCAGAGCAGGGGTGCATTCTCTGATCTATGATCTCTGATTCTATGTCTCCCAAATTTTGCCATATTTAAATTCTGCAGTTGGACTAATTAGCAGGTGGAGAAGCAATCTTGGCTAGGGACGGAAGTTACATATAAACCGGTATAAGTTGTTGGAAACTGGTTTAAATCTGTAATGCAACAGAAGTTTGGTGCACATTGGCTGAAACTGGTTTAAGATAAACCCAGATAGATGTAGTTTCAGACTCAACTGATTTAGCTTAAATCAGTTTATTGAATTCCTATCCCAGATCTCCTCCAGATTCAAGTTAACTCACAGCCCCCCAGCATCCCAGGATGCTTTGCACCTCCCATGCAACCCCTCCCCCCACCCTTCACAGGGTGGACGGCCTAGTCTTGGCTTAAGCTGTCTGCTTCAGCCAAGCAGGAAGGCATGCTCTGGCTTTTGGCCTGGGCCACTGCAGGCATGTGGCTGCATTTCCAGAATCAAAAGTGAATATCTGTTCACTTGCTTATCAGTCCAATCTATACATCTTAGACTAACCTGCAAAGATTGAATCAATTCAGCCTCACCATTTTTCAGTGCAGGGATGTTGATACACATGACACTCTGGGTGCTTTAATTAGAGTGGCACTCAGAGCCGCTCTAATTAAAATGCCTTTCACCGCCTCCTGGAGCATGTGTATAAACACCCCAAAAATGACATGCATAAAAATAGCGTGCTTTGGACTTGAATTGGTACTGGCAGAGGGATGGCCAACATGGCATATGTATGTTAACCTACCTTTTTTGTTGCCAAAATAAGTAGCATCACTTTTTATATTAAAAGTTTGGTATAATCTTTTATTTTATTCTTTTCCTAAATACGGTGTTTTTTTATCTCCGTTGTGGTGGAATATGAAGTATTTGCCCACTTGCGAAGTTTTAATTCTAACCTTAAATTGACTTTTGCCTACTATTTGACCTCTTCTGTAATTTTTAAGCTTACTTCCTGTACAGAATGTGAAGTTCACATAAATCATGTGTGGAGTGACTCTTCTAACATGCATAATACTTTGAATCACATTGTGAAACATAGCTTTTATAACTCATTTAAATTCCAATCAAATAAACTCCAAATTGAGAAACAGAATTTTAAAATTTACTTTATTTTTCAAAGGGATAAGGATTTAATACCCTAGTTTTTCATCTCTTTGCTGAAAGTTTAAATAGCTTCAGATAAATGTGAGCTTGGTTATTTTACATCAGTGTAAACTGAGCTCAGTTAGGCATTCATTCCTGACCGAACATCACTTTGTGGCCAGGCCTCAGTCCATTTATTTGGTCAGTACGTAGGACAAAAACACACCAGAAATGGACAAGGGTTTTGCTGGTCAGGATTAATATTCATGTAAGCAAAGTGGTGTGAACTTGGATTTCGATTTCATTACAAATCAGAAACTTTGTTGGCTTCCCTGCTGATCTCTTAACCTTTCTCGAATTGAATTTCTTATAAACCAGAGTGATTTGAGAGATCTTCTGAAATACACAAAGATGCATTGTGTTAATTCTTTATAGAAATTAAGAACCAGATAGAATTTTTTTACCTGAAATGTGATAATTTGTTGACTAGTATGAAGACTGTTTAAAAGTTAGGTGTGAAAATGTACGGAGATGCGTAAATGTACGTGTGATACGTAAAATGTATGAAGAACAAAGAACCATATCTAGGGGTCCTTGTCCAGTGAGTTCCAATGTGCTACCAAATTAGAAATTTAGCATATGGGAGCAAGGAGAAGGTGAAGTTAACATATAACACTTTTATTCTCATTATTATACTGTCATTTGAAAGAGAACAATTTATATGAAATATAAAGTTAGGCATAATGATCAAGTTTTAGGTCTTCCAAATGAAAAAGACAGAAAACAATTTATAGTAACCTATATAAAACTGATGGTTCTGTGTATGAGATTCTGTACTGCCCAAGCACCAGATTGGAAACCAAAACATAGGATAATGCAATTGCGTATAGTTGAGAGTATCTATAGGAAGGAAGTAAAAGAGATTTTAATACAGTTTCATTCCTGATATTTCCTGATGTAGTCTCCTTAACCAGCCAAAAAAAAGAGCATAATTTAAAAAATGAAGAATCTAGAAACAGCTTTTTTGTGTTCAGTAAAACTGAGAAGCTACCTCTGAAGAAACTACGATGTTGAATAAGATCCAGTCAAGAAAAGCAAGGCTGTGTCCGTGACATGTAGGGCTGGATTTAGAGGGCTCAGCCCTTCTTTAGTTACACCTCCCTTTGGCTATGTGCTGCATGCACAGTGAGTTTTCTGAGCTCATTGGCTGGTCAGTGTAGGCTCTGACCTAATACTGACACAATTGTGGGGCAAACTCCTTGCTGCCAGGGCAGGGAGGCATAGTCTCCACCTGGGCTCCAGTGGTCAAGTCCAACCCAGCAGCAGGCAGCTCCCAGAGGCAGGGAGCAATCTTCCTCTCCCTGCTGCCCAGCTGACTGGGAGCAAATTTGCTCCTGGCCAGCCATCTATGCATGCCGTATGGTGCAGTAACTAATTGTGAGTAAATTCGCTACTTGTATTTACAGGTAGCAAATGTACTAGTGATTAGAGCAAATTACTGTGTAGTAAGCATCTGTATGTATAGACAGTGATGCTTTCTGTGCAGTAATTTGCTCTAATCTCAAATAAAGCATCTTGTGTAGACATGCCCAGTATATTGTTCCCTGGACTCTGCTACACCAGCAGGGAGCAGAATATACCCCTTTCCAAATTCCCACATTGTGCTGCTGGGAAACAGGCTGACCATGGGCAGTGTGGGTCAGCCAATCAGGGCTGCCCTATCCACTACTGTAATCTGTTGCCAGGCAGACTAAGGGAGCCTGCAGACCAGATGAGATATGCACAGGGGCCACCTCTATGCAGCGTGCTGTACTAAGGCACCTATACCTCTTGTGGTATCTGAGGTGGCCAATTTAGATCTAAATTGGGTATTTCTGTACCCAATGATGTGGATGATGTGGTACTGTGGGCCAGATCTGTTCTGTGGGCCAGGGATTGAGCACCCCAGATTGAAATCAATGGGAGTGAGATGTGTGCTTTGCTAAATTAGATACTCATAGAGGATGATACTCATGGGGTGACATAATTTCATAATAAACTGTCATTTCATAGCTCTACTCTTCTTAGTTATTGTATAGGTTACCACAAGTGTACACAAAGATCTTGAGAAAAGATGTACACAGCACATAACTTAATTTTATGTTACTTATATACTATAGATCTTCACTGCAGGTGACTCTCCTCCTAAAACGTGGTGTTCCAGTTTTCTGTGTAATGTGGAGGTCAGACATTCCTGACCAATTCTGTCCTGTTTTGTTCTCTTGAATTGTTATATCATAGATGCATTCATCAGAGTTATGAAAGGTAATGTTTAGGGAAATAAACTGATAAGTAACACTCAAAGCTACTCCTGCAACAATGAAAATATTCCAGGTCATATTGATTGTTATAACATTAGGTTTGCAAGAACATCTAAGGCGTATAGGACAGGCTCTGAATTGTTAGAGAGAAAACAGATTGGGGTGGGGGTAGGGTTGTTAGTGAATAGACTAAAACTCTCTCCCTCTTCAATTCACCATCCTCTTGCGTAACCAAAAAAAGTTGAGACACAAGAAGAAAACCACCATGAATAACATTTGCCTTTTGCTTGCTTTCAAGGCTTTGAAAAGCCAATTAATTTAATTAATATTAATAATTTTAAAGTATTGCAAAGAGAAATGCTATATTTCTTTTAAAAGGTAATCACAGGTTGATGTATTCATAAAATAATTGATATACATCAGTTTTTAGGGCCAACTCCACTACTGTGAAGTAATATTGTTCTGCTGATTTCAGTGGAACTATGCTAGTTTACACCATGCAAGGATCTGTTGCTTAATCTCGATGCCATGGAATAAATTATTTGGTATTTTGCAATTGGAGGGCTCCTTGTTTTTAATGTCTAGAAAAAAAATTATTTGCTTTTCTTTTAGGTTGGACTCCTCTCTCATATTTTGGCAGATCTTTATGTGCCTCTGTCTTGGTCTGTTGGAAAAGTCAATATAATCAATATAAGCAAAAGGAATTTCTGTATTTATGTGCTTGTTTCTCTGATTTCTGCATTGATAGTAATTATGGCTGGTATTTATTTTGCTAGTATGATGGGCATAATGAATTGGAACAGATGGAAGATGACATTTTAAAAGAAAGTTACTTGAGTGGTAAGATCAAAAAAGGGATTTAGGCACCTAAATCCAAGCTGTGATCCAGGTGGAGCCTGAACTCTATAAGCACATTCATGTTTGACTTTAAGGTCCCCAGGTGCTGATGTTTTGCCTCTGTGTATACCCTAATTTGCTCTGGTCTCAGGTGCTTGTCTGTCTCATGCCTAAGTCCTGTTGGAATCTAGAAACTAGGGCCACATACAGATTTTCAGTTTCCCTTGGGAGAACAGCACCTCCTGAAACCACAAGAGTATATATGTTCAGGATTTTTCTCCCACAGAAATCACGTGCATGAGACTTTCTTCTGGGAAAGTGATGTATGTACATATTCTCTTCTAAGAGAAGCCACAGCACAGTCCTCCAGTATTTCAGGGTACTTTGTTTTCATCCCCTCCCCAGGAAGACATCATATTACTCACTGGACTCTGCTGTTCCACCTGAACATGCCCCCTGTACAATCTCACATTGTACTGCAGGGTGAAGAAGGCTGACTCTGAGTGGTTTCGGTCAGCCAGTCAGGGTTACCCTGTGCACTGCTGCCATTTGTCTCTGGGCAGACTGAGGGAGTCTCCAGAGCATGCTGAGATCTGTGCATATGGTACTCTTGGCTGTACAACATTAGCACCGCAAGCCCTTTGCTCTTCAAGGCTCAGCATTTGAATGTCTGTTCAGGTGTCTCCATGTAAAGTAGGTTTTTTTCCCTTCCTGCCAGGAGAACAAACCTGAGACAATTCTTCTAGGTTATTTGGATGTGTGTAGGTGTTCCTTCTTTTCTGTCCCCTAAGTCTTGATCCACTCAGTGTGCTCTGAGAATATGTAAGAAGCACTCACAGGATTATGATCCTCACAAAATATAGTTTTAACTACCATCTTTGGAAGCAGGGCTGGCCAACCTGTGGCATGCGTGCCACAAACAGCCTCTTTGCAGGGCACACAGCAGATGGGGGAGGAGACAAAGAACACAATGGTAGATGGAGCAGAAAACCAAAGGCAGAGCAGCAGATGGGCCAGGGATCATAGGGTAGGAAGCAGAGCAGAAGATCAGACAGGGGAAAGGGATTGGAGTGGCATTTGGGAAGGGTTTGGGTTCATTTGTGGCATGCCAAAAAGGTTGGTCCTCACTGCTTTAAAGCATGAATGGAAGAGAAGGAGAAAGAAATGGTGTCCCTCTCTTCCCTCATGTAATGGCTCAGTGGTTAGAATCCTTGCCTAGGGAGTTGCAGATCATGGTTCAGGTCCTTTGTCAGTCTGAGGAGAGTTCATCAGGAAAGGTGAGGAATGGCTTCTATCCAGAAAGCCCATAGCCATGTTCTGGGTAACTGGCCTGTTCAAATAAGTAGGGAGGCAGCACCACTATCACCTTCCTTGACCATTTTTTTCAAGTAAAGATGGAGCCCCTTTGACAGAAGGAGAGGCTTTATGGCTCCAGATACCAAGGGGACAGACATGCCTCCCTTCAGCCATGAGTCAAGCCAGTTTTCTGGCACACCTCTTTCTTCCATATTTACATATTGTCTCACACTTGGAAGCTCCCTGCTCCTGCTTTAGGATCCCATTATGAGGTGCCTACTTCCCTGTGTGCACTGCATGGGGAGCATAACAGTGTCACCCAGGTTCTGGATTCTGTTCTGGTGGCTAGCTACTTAAAATTTAGTCTTTTCCACATTTAAGTCTTACCTAGTGCTTGCAAACTTGCATCTTTTTTAATAGACAGAATTTATGGGTTTTTGTCTGTTTTGCATGCAGGTTTGTAAGAAATGAAAACACCTATATTGATGCTATCAGTTTGCTTTCTGCTTACATACACTTTTGATTTATAATCTCAGTGTGGCCAGCATCTGACTCTAATTACCTGGATAAATGAAGTTCAGGAGATTGTGACAGAATTAGCAATGTAAGAATGCCCCTTACAAGAAGCAGATGGAACCCCCTTCCCCTCCCTTCTCCCCCCTAAAAACTCCCCAAATGTGTCTTGGTTCATGGCTGTTTTCCTATCTTATGGGAATTAAAAAAAAAAGTTCTGCCAAATTAATTACTGTCAAATACTATTTAAATGATACTGGTGATTAATTTTAATGTAAAAGTGTTATTTCCAATGTTTTAGCTGATTTGTAATTAGTGTAAAAACAAGTACCCACTGTAAATCCATACTAAAACTGGAGTATTGTAGATGGGGGAGGGAAAAATCATTAAATCGCTCTGTTCATTCTTTATTAGGTAAGGTTAGTCCTTCTAATACAGATACTATAAAAAGAGTTACACTGTTAACACCTGAAATATTCTCTAAATCATCACAATTGTAGAATAGAGCTTGGCTGATTCTTAGAGTAAGATGGTAACATTTACTGCTCTGTTAAAAGATGCTTACTTGGCTCTTTCATTTGTAGATCTCAAGGTTCTCTGCAAACAAAGGAAGCTCCAGCATGCTCAAGTCCCAGATACAGAAATTGAGGCATAAAGAGGACAAATAAAAGGTCACTGGCAAGGTTGGGAGTGGAAACCAGGTCAACCAGCTGTAGTCCAGTGCTTTATATTCTGGAAAAACTACTGCAGTTCTTTACTAGTAACATTGCAACCTGAAAGCTGGTAAATTGACTGGTGTTATGGAACCAGTTTTCAAGCCAATCCGACTCAGAAGTGAAAGTATTGCACTGATAGGAAAAAGAATTTGAACTCTGAAATCAAGATATTAAAAATAAGCATCTCCTATACATGGAAAGCACAACCTTTTATTAGTAACAAGCCAGGTTTTTTGAAGACAGCCTATCTTGGTACAGAGCTGGTTAAACCGCTGCTGCACTGCATTGTACTCCTTGGGTTTTTCAGCCCCCCTCTTAGTCAACAGTCACTGCTCTTCAGGAATGTGCTTGGAGCCAACCTTTGGGGAAAAGCTCCATTCAGGTCTCAGATTGATGATGTAAAGCAACAGACCTTAGCATTTTCTTAGTCCATCACAATGGCGCCTGCAACACCTCAGTACACCATTCTGCTGGCAGATGCATAAAACAAAACAGAGTTAATTTATTGACAATTAATTCTGATTCCAGATAGCAGAAAAAATTTATCTCTAGTCCTGTATCTTAGATGTTTTATGGGTTAGATGAGCACATAAGGGAGAGCAATCTTAACTGCATAAAATGCAGGATTTCACCATGTGCAGCAAGTACAGTACTGAAAATGTTAATTATCCTTACACATTTACAGCTAGTACATAAGAGTTTTGCAGTGATTTTGAAATAAACAGTTTGACTTTTCTACAAAAGTTAGATATGCCTTATAAAAACCCAATAACTTTTAATTGCATTTTATGTTTAATTACATGTAAGTGAAGTAAAAGCTATATCTCTATAGTGTTTCTTTATTAAAGTTTGTTATCTACAGTGATTTTGTAGCCATGAATAAAAGGTTATGGTAGAAGAAGTGCTGTTACTTAAAAAACCTGCAGTAAACCATTTGCAATAATATAGAAACAAATAGTGTGTGAGAAAGTGACAGCTTTTGAAAAGAACATACCAGTATCCTGTTACGCATTTGCATCAATTATGCAGGGCAAAACAGTATGTCACTGAGAAAATGGTCTCTCTTGGCCACCAATGTTTTCCTAGGTGAAAGGGTAATTATTTTTCTGTTAGTTCTTAATTTATTAATAGTCAGAACCAAACATTAAGATAAAGGATTACTCCAAACAAAGTGACACATCAACTGCGTGGAAGATGTCATGATTTAGCTGCTGATAAGCAAAGCTATCAAATGTAAAGATAAGGGTCAGTCTGGGATTTGAATGTTCATGATTATCATTCCAGAAAAAAAAAGAATGCTACAAACTAAATTGTATGCTGGTATAAATTGGCGTGGCTCCATAAAAGTTAAAGGATCTGCAACAGTTCCTATTAGCAGAAAACTTGTTCCTATTTGTACAATGAAAATGAAAGCTTGGGGGTTTTATTCAGCTCCCATTAAAGTTAAAAGAAATCTGACTATGAGTCCTAAAAGATTATTTTAAGTAGCTGTAAACCAAGCTAAAGTAATCTTATCTGCCTGAAAGTTTCATACAGCCTCATATTGGATCCATATTTTGATTCAATTCCTCAGCAAATCTAATGGTGGTCAGCCTCTTTTTTTCGTGTTTGTAGCATATGGAGTTGACTCTTGAATTTGAAACGTGGCTTTTTAAAGAAAGTTTATCGGTATGGGGATATTCATGTACAGTTATTTTTATGAACTATGGTTGCACAGACTTTAAAATTTCTGAAAAGACATAAACTTGATTTCCCCCCTCCCCTCGAGAAATGGTGCCAAACCCCAATTTTTTTAATGGACCACATTCTTCCAGATTATGTGATTTAAAGAGTTACTGAGACACCTGAATCAATTTTTTTCATAGTCCAAAAATAAGTGTTAAACAAGTATAAAAATATTTTTTCACAAAAGTTGCAAAACCAAGATGTCTAAAGAAAATACATATGACATTCAGATTTTTCTGTATTGTTTTTATACAGTACATTTTTTCTTTAATTGTTTTAAGCATTTTTGATAGCGTCTCCCTTTTAATGAGAACAGTCTTTTCCAGTTGGGGATGAAAGGCTGCTCACTGGATTGTTAAAGTGAAAACTATCCTCCTTTACCATGAAGCTGTTAATATTATTCTCTGCTTTTATCCTCATGGTTTGAGTCCTTAAGCTAGTGTCACATCCTCCAGTGGTAGCATACAGATTTATGGGGGTCAAATGGTAAATTATACAAGTGGCAACTTTTGTCCAGCTTTTTTTGAAAGGTGTTCATCTGTGACTTGTATGTTGGATCTGAATGTCATCCCTTCAAATGCTAGCATTTGTTCATTTGACAATAGGATATTAAGCGAGAGATGACATTGGAGATAGAGAAGAAACAAAAACCATGCAAAAGTATTTTTATACTTCATCTAGTTTTACTCAGATGCCTCTCTCTATTTCCTTAAAATCCCATACAAACGAATGTGGTGATTGTACACTAGAGAGCTTGTAAATATTGGAAAAAGAGAATTGCTCATGTATTAGGGTCATACTACAAAGAAGTGAAGAAAAACTATGGTGCAAGCGTAGAATTCATAACAGACAGGATTAACTAGGAAAGGTCAAAAAGACCTCTGAGGTGAGGTAAGGCATGAAAAATAAAACCAGGAATCCTGTAAATTAATATTACACTGAAGCAGGGGTGTCTGCCTATTACATTGAAGAGCATTTTCCAGTAGATATAACCGAACAGCATTTAAGGGAAGGGGAAAAAAGGCATTTCTTCTCCTCTATAGAATCACTGCCTGCACTAGTTTGTTTTGCTTTGCTTTATTTTGTTTCACTTTGGAAGTTTTATTAGTTAGAGTTTTGAAACCCCCTCACACTTTTAGATTTTTTTTACTTTTAGGATTTTAAAAAATATCTGAATGCTGTTAGGCTGGCAGTATCTAGTAAATAAGATGTGCATTTTTTGTGGGGAAACTGGTATCAACATATGTTGACTTGAATTCAGAAAGATGTATTGGTGAGATACAAGCTTTCTTGCTTCAGTTTGTGCTCTTTCCTTCAGTTTCTACCATTTGTATCAAATTTTACTACTGCATTCTGAATTCAAGATTATCAAGTGTGTGTGCACTCAAGGCCTTGATAATGCTTAGCCATTTGCTAACTCTACCAGTGAAAAGGCACAGGGAGTTGGCAAAGGTATTAACAATGCCCTTTGCTGTGCTTGAACATAGTAATGATAACCTGGGCATTGCCCACCATTCTGTCTGATAAGAAAAAAAAATGCCTATGAATTTGTGTATAGCAAAAAACCCAGCTGCGATGGACTCTGAGTCCAATTCAGAGTCCCACTTAAATTGAAATGTTTTTTTGATGTCCCTAAAACAGCTGGATAATTGGGAGAAATCACTGGATACTTTCATAGTGTGGAAGACTGCTTGAGAGAGAGCAGGAATACGGATCACAGCAAAACAATTGCATAACTTTTTTGCAGCAGTCATTGTGATTTGCTTTAAAAAGAAAATCAATTTTTAATCTGTTCTGTGCTGCTTTTAATGCTACTTAACAGAAAACTAGGATAAGCCAGCATTTATGTGACTAGCAAGTGAAAGTCCAGGCTGCTTGCAGGTGTTAAACCCCCCCCCCCCAAACCCCCCCCCCCAAACAACAAAAACCCCCAAAAAGCAAAAACACTGCACTTTACTGGAACAAGCAGCACGTTACTTCAACCCGATTCAACAGCATCTGTAAAGATCAGGCTCTTCAGTGAGGCTTTTTGGTGCTTATAGCTAAAGCTGATCCAATCAGCTATTAGATAAAAGCACCAAAAAAGCCCCACTAAAGCACACAATCCTTACGGATGCTGCAGAGCCAGGTTGAAGTATTGCTGCCTCTGCTGGGCATGCACAGGGCTTGGTACAGGAATGTGACATGTTTAAAGTGCCCATTTTTTTTAACATCTACAAGCGGCCCCAGAGACCACAGCTTGATAACCACTAGAACAATGATGGTTCTCAACCTTTTTAGGCTTGAGGCATCCTTTAGAAAATTCTGGCTTAGATTTCACTAATTTTTTTGACCACAGAAAAATAACAGAGCAACTCTTCTGTTGCAAATAAACTGGAAAGACCACCACAGATCAGAATGTTTTTAACAGTATGGATTCCTATTTGAAAATGTTGGGTTTATGTTGTGAATCATATTTGCATACCTAATAGTGCTAACATTGTGTGGCACCCCACAGCACCCTTAAGAGGATCTTAACACACCCCAGAGTGCCATGGTGCCTTGGTTGAGAATCACTGCACTTGGGTAAGCAATTTAAGATAGGAACACAAGGGAATTATGGAAATAAGATAATTGCATTAAGAGGGAAAAAAGGAGGGTTGTTGTTTGTAGAAAGATTATGAATGTGGAAGCAGTTCGACAGGTTCACAGGAGCAGTAGTGCCTTCCAAGCAACCATCACTGTGATTAACAGTGTGTTTTGTTACAGCACCCCAGGCTACTGCTAACATTTCACTCCAGTGTTGTTGATAACATATTGTCTCAAGGAATATTGCTTAAATCAGACTAACTAGTAAGATTAATTGTAGTTGGAGATTTTTTTCCTGGAATAAATAAGATGCCCATAAGACTTTAATGATTAGCAGTTATGTTTATTAGATTCGAGCCAAATGCCAACAAGTATCACTTTTTTAAAAAACCTCACACCTAACTGGAAATTTGTATTTGAAATATAACTAAGACCTGCAACTTCTTTTGAATTCCATTGTTTGATTGTAGCTCTAACTTAACAACTGTACCAATGTGTATGAAGAAAACTGAACTATATGTAGACTGTTGCTAGGGACTAAGGTATAACGCTTGAACAGTAGTGCTAGCAGGTAAGCAGAAATGATACAGATTGAAAGAGATGAGTGAGTGGAGTAGGAAAAACATATGCACAATACAGAAGAACAAGCATTATTCTGATTACTCAACTTGACATTTTTTGCTCTTCACATTACTCTCAGTGCATTGATGGACATAAATACAACACATTTTCACTGGCATTTCAATGATCCATCTAGGGATTACAACTATGTAATACCATACTGCTAACTCTTCCAACACAAAGATCTAAAGTTACTTATTATATTGTTGAAGCAGTCTGAGGCAGAAGAAAGTAGATACTTGATTGGGGAAGAAGAGATTTTATCTATTTATTTTTTGTCCACTCAGTGAAATAATGTTATTTGCCTAACTGCCTACAGGACAGGATGCTACTTTATCTCCACAGAAGTATAATTAAACAGCAGCTGCTTAAATGATGAGTGGAAAATTCAATTTTTATTGAAGACACAGAAAATATACAACACTTGTTTAAAAATTCCATGTGATGGAGAATCTTAGGTAAGATGTTTCAGTGTTTTTGAGGGTTTTTCACTTTGTTTTTATTTTGTTTTTAAATTCTCATTCTTAAACGAGTTGTGCCTTATTTCTAATCTGAATTTCCCAGCTTTGGTTTCCAGCTATTGAGTTTTAAATATCAAGATAGGAAACTGATAAAGGGTTAAAATATATAAGAGGAAAAACAGAAGGACAGTCTGCAAAGTATCATCAGTGACTGCATCTGAATGCAAGAAATATAGGGAACAAACAGGATGAACTGGAAGTCATAAAGAAAATTATGACTTAATTGGCATTACAGAAACTTGGTAGGATAAGTCCCAGGACTGGAACATTAGCTTTAGGGGTTAGAGTCTTTTGGAAGGGGCAAGCAAAGGGGAAAAAAGAGAAAGCACTGCACTGTGTTAGAAATGTGTTCACTTGCTCTATGGGCCAAGAAGAGAATAGCAAAATTGTTAAATGCATCTGGGTGAAGATAAAGGAGAGGACAAAAATGGTGGTGATACATTGAGGGCCTACTATAGACTACCAACTCAAGAAAAGGCAGCGAATGAGGCATTCTTCAAACAAGTAACAAGACTATCTGAAATCCCCTAGTATTAATAGATATGTAGGCCTCAATCTTTTTTTACTCAAGAAAATACCAGATCTTAATTTTTAGTGTTTTTTTTTACCACAGAAAAACAGAGCAATTCATTTGTTTCAAAGGACTCAGAAAGACCATAACAGGTCAGGACACTTTTAACAACATGGATTTTTATTTGAAAGCTCTTGAGAATCACTGTAATAGAGGATTTTCAGTTCCCTCATATTTGTTAGAAGGAAAATATGCCAAAACATATAGGTTCCCTCTACACTTGCAGGTAAAGGCATAACAGGAGGTGTGATGGTGGGATCATGATTCAGATCCCATCATGCCTTACTGCTGGCTCAGTAAGTAGTCCCCTCATTTGACAGGGCTTCTAGCTTCAGGGGGCCCCCTGCACCCCCATGGCCTGGAGACCAACTGGGAGCTCCAATAAGCTAATGGGGTTCCCAGACATAGGGGCCTCTGGCCACACATTCAATTCATGGCATGATAGGAAGCAGCTACAAAGTTATTACACATTTTGTGGAACAAATTTATAGCTTATTCCCCTTTATTATGCCATTAATTAATTGAATGTGTGGCTGGGTGACACCTAAAGGTGTGATTAATTAACTGGTTAATCATGCCTTAAGGGTAATGTGTAGATAGGGCCATACTGTTAAAACATTCTTTAACATGAATAGAAAACAACTTTCTGCTTCAGGAAGTTAAGGAAATCACTAGAGGGTCATCTATCATGTATGTGGTTCTGACCAATAGGAATGAACTGGTTGCATACATTTCAGGTGTTGGAAATGTGGGAGGAAGTAATCATGATAGAATTCATAATTTTGAGGAAAGAAAGGCCGGACAGAAGCAAAACAAGGACACTGGATCTCAAAAGTGTGGATTTTAAGTGACTTGGAAATAAGTAAGATCCCATGAACAGGCAAATTGCAAATAAATGGAATTCATAACAGCTGGCTGGTGTCAAAGGAAATAGTAGAGACTCAATATCAAGCCATTCCAATGCAAAAGAAAAATGTATCTTGAAAAACTGCTATGACTACACAGGGAACTTAGCTATAGATAACTCCTGATTTTTTACATAGACAATGGAAGGAAGGGCATAAGGAATTAGAAGGGAGAAGGGGTGGGGATAAGATGGATCTGTAGGGAA
>NW_005842523.1:250702-265548 GCF_000455745.1 Alligator sinensis
AAAGTCAAGAAAGCAAAGTTAAAAATGTAAGACAATAAGATGGAGTTCTAAAAATATGTGAGATGGGAAAGAAAACTGTAGAAACTGGGTTCACTGCTAGACAGGCAAGGTTATCAATGCCTACTTTGGTTCAGTCTTCCCAAAGAAAGTAAGCTGTGACCAAGAGAATAGCAACATAAATATAAACAAAGAATGGGAAGGGATGCAGATCATAAGCTCAGTGCATCAGGGAACTTTTGACAAACTTGAATGAATTGAAAACAGCTGGTGTGACTGAATTTACCTTGTGGTACTAAAGGAGTTGGCTAAAGAACTCTTATAGCTACTTGCAAAAATATTTGCAAATTTTTGGATAAGAGGTAAGATCCCAAAGGAATAGAGAAGAGCTCACAGTGACCATTTTTAAAAGGTGGTGGAAAGATAAATTATAAACTGTTCAGGCTAACTTTAGTGCCTGGGAAGTTACTAGAGCAACTTTATAAAACAATCAATTTGTAAACACCTAAAGGTTGGGAAGGGTGATCATTAGCAATAAATCATATCAAACCTACTTCTTTTCTTTTTTCTTTTTTTGCCTGGGTAACCAATTTGGTGGATAAGGGTTATGCAATTAACATTAATGTATATGGACTTTAATAAGGTTTTTGCTGAAGTCCCATGTGCTGTTTTTGTCAATAAGTTGGAGAAATGTGCACTAGATAGAATTACCATTAGGTTGACATCAGTGGGTAAATAACTGTAAAGTTAACTATATGTATGGATCAATGTCAGAATGGCAGAAATGCTAAAATGTGGTTTCACTAAGATTTGTTTTGGGTTTGGTGCTTTTAAACATTTTTATTAATGACTTAGTTCAAGGGTACAGTATACTGATCAAGTTTGCATGTGACAAAAATAGGAAGGGTTACAAATACTTTGGAGGATGGGATTACATTCAAAAGATCTGGATAAACTGAAGAACTGTCAATAGGCCACAAAATTAATTTCAAGAAAGACAAATGTAAATTGCTATACCTAGGGGGAAAAAAGGTACAAGCACAGAATGGGGATAAATGTCTTGTCAATAGGATTTAGGGATTATAGTGGTTTAGATTCAGCTTGAGTCAGCAATGGGATGCTGTCATACTAAAAGCAAATGCAGTTTTGGGTTGCATTAACAGTAGCATTAAATGTAAGGCATAGGGGGAAGTAATACCACTCTATGGGCACAGGCAGAAGTTACATTTGTCACTCAATCGGTCCCCTGAAAGTGTTCTATATAATCATGCCATGACACACGAGCATGGCTGCCGAATGCTTTAAAAGTGGCCAATTGCACAACAAAGTAACTCTCATTTAATGAGGGATCAGATGAAGGCACTTCACCTTGGAGCACCTTAATGAACTTCTGTTCCCTAGGGTCAGTCTCTTATGAGATTGGGGCTGGGCTGGTGCGGCCCAGCGCCACCCCTGTTGGTGCCTATAGGAAGGGAGGGGAGAGAAGGGAGCAGGAGCGAATTGCAGGCTGGGGTTTGCCCGATTAATTGAGTCTGCTGGAGCATGGAAATTGATGCACTTCAGCAGCCTTTTGTGTCATGTGTATCAGCATTGCCGAACATCTCCGTGCTGAAAAAATGATGGCGGTGCACTTTGAAATAAACCATGTTCAATGAGCTTTAGTTCAAAATGCCCTGCCACCACTTTTTCAGTGTGGGGACTTGTGGCAACGCTGATTCACGTGATGCATGGGTGCTTTTGATTAGCGTGGTTCTCTAATTAAAGAACCCGGCACTGCATCCCGCAGCACATGTAAAAATGCCCTGAGTTTCTAGTAATCAAGGTCGTTTTGTGTAGGATTATAAGAACACAATCAGTGTTCCCTATTTCAGTTAGCTCAATAATATTCTAGTGTGTATCATTTGACTTAATTATTGTGATAGTGTATGTCTTCCTGAAGAAACTAAAGAAAAAGTGTTAATTCAGGATGGCTGATTATGTACACTACTACCATACTGTAGGAGAGGAATGTATAGGCTAAGCACAGATGTTAAAAAAGTCTGAGGCAGAAGCACTCTATCGTGCTTTACTCAAAGCGCCCTAGTTTAAGGTGGGAGCAAACAGAACTGATGTTTGCCCTGTGGGAGGCATGGAAGCAGCCTGCGCTGATTGAGGCCAGCAGGCTGGGGGCACTCCCTCACACCTCTCAGGAGGCTGCCAGAGTGGCCCCTCTCTCCAGCCCTGCCACCCCCTGCCAGATGGCAGCTATCAGCAGGAGCTGGGGCAGGGCAGGGCAGGGCAGGGCAGGGGGGGAAATGGAACTGCCCTGCTGAGTGGGCTCCCCCAGCTTGCTGCCTCAGGTCTTGGAGGGGCAGGCCAGGTCCACATGGCAGGGGGGCTCCACTCCCTCCCCCCCACCCCAGCCCCCTGACAGCTGCAGCTCAGAGCTGTGTGTGGCTTTTCACTGCACTGGGGACAGGGGTGGGGGAACAGAGCACCCCTGCCATGGAGATGTGGTCTAGCCTTCTCCCCCACTCCTACCCGCAAGACCTGAGCCAGCAAGTGCAGCAGGGGAGCTCTGTTCTCCCATCCCCTGGACCCAGTTTCCAGCATAGCAAAGAGCTGCATGTCTCCAAGCTGCAGCTCCTGGCTGCAGCTGTCAAGAGGCTGAAGCAGGGTTGGGAAACAGAGTCCTCCTGCACACAGACCTGGCCTAGCCCTTCACAACACCTGACCCAGCAAACTGGTTGGGGAGGGGGGGGGGAGCCTGCATGGCAGGGGGCTCTTCCTCTCCCCCTCTCTGCCCCAATTCAGCTTCCTGACAGTTGCAGCCAGGAGCTGCAGCTTGGAGCTGTGCATGGCTTTTTGCCATGCTGGGACCTGGGGGCAGGAGTAGTTGGGGAACAGAGCCCCCCTTCTGTGCAGATCCAGCCTAGCCCCCTGAGCCAGCAATCTAGGGGGATCTATTGCAGGGGTCTCCATTCCCCCACCCCCTACCTGGCTGCACAGAGAGGAGAGAGAGCCTTTTCTGTCTCCTTTCTGTGACAGCCCAGGGGCAGGGCTGAACTGGTGCTCACCCAAAACAGGCAAGCACTGGTCAAGGCTAGTACACCACCCTGCAAGGGTCCCTGGGATATCAACAAACTGAGACCTTACTTGAGTTGCAATGGGATCTGGTGCAGACATTTGATAAAGCGCTGTAACTTAAAACACTTTAGACTGATACCATATCCATCCAAGGTTAACTTAGAGCAGGATAGGCCATTTTTAAAGTGCTGTATGTGCAAAGAACATCTGTTCGGTTATGGCTGTAGAGCAGTTTTTGTGTGTTTAGCACACGGTATGTGTAACAACTGTACCTAGCCATAATTATAGAAGTTCAGGTACTGTTGTTCATTCTGAGTTAAGTACAGAAAGCTATTGCGTTTAGTGCAGTTCATCCAGTTTTATACTGGATGAGAATTTGGCCTAGTATATCTAGTTGAGATTTTTTAAAAATCCCTCTTACTGGAGCAAAATTACCATAGCATGCTTTATAACTCCTACACCAAAACCGGTCGGTTGATAGAAGTTGAAGTATGTTATGAATACTTCATAAGTAAGTTATTTATTTATGATAGTTGTAGTTTAATAAAAATGGCATTACCTGCTGGGCAGCACAGCTATGCTTTTAACGGTTTTTATCAGGTTGTTAAAACTACACAGATGATGAATAATTTATTTGTGAGAGAGAGCAAACCATTTAACAGGCTGCGTTTGTTCTAGATTCTGATGCCACCTCGAATAGTAATGCCTGTTAATTCTATATAAATAACCAAGGCTGCTTATTAAGAAAATGAATTAAAGGTTGCCCATGGTATTTCCAGTGACCCAGAAGAGTGATTTCTCTGAAACAGTAAATTGGAGTCCACAAGTTCTTTTAGTTCATGCTAGGGATAGCAAATGGAACATTGTGAATACACTTCAAATTGACGGAACTTGACATATTTTTGGGAATTCAATTACTGTTTTTATAAATATTGTTTTCTTAATCAGTGACCTAATTATATCATGTAAAAATGATGGTCAGTGGGATGACAGGGGAAAGTTTACTGTCTGTTGGATTCATTTGGAGTTAAAACTGGATCTCTGTTATCTTCAGTTTATAACATTTGACTTGCTAGTATGTAAGATAGTATGTAAGTGGTTTCTTAGTGTAGTTCTAAGGATTTCCACTTGGTGGAGCTTTATGATTGAATTTTTAATGTGTTATCAAATTTTAAATATTTCTAGTTCAGACATTACAGTGATGAGATTACTGGAATAAAATACAATATGTTTGAGAATTGGATAAGGACTAGTTTTGAGCTATTTAGACCTTACTCTTAGAATGTTTGAGTTTTGCTTATACAAATTATTATGGTATTTGAAAATACTTAAACATTATTGAATTTGATCTTTTAAAAACATGGCAGCTTGCCATGGAAAAAGACTTTATGAATTCTGCTCACAGCCTTAATATATCGAGACATGGTTAAAAACATTTAATATTTTGCAGACTTGGGAATATCAAATGTTTAATCTCATATTTCCTATGTAACATTTCTTTAATTTAGAAAGATCTGGAAGAGCATTAGAAATTATTATATTTTTACTTAGTAATGCCTGAAATGTGCAAGATGAAGGCAAGGTGAAGGTGAGGTTAAAGAAAATGGGGTTTACACTATTATAATCACACAACCACTTATTTTTGTCATGTGTGCCTTGATGATTTTGTTAATTTTGTTTTTAAAAGAAAATAAGAATCTAATAAAAGAGTATTGACTCATTTGTAGAGATTGCAGAAGAACAGGAATTCAAGAGGGATTTTGATAACCAACAAACTCCCGGCAAGCATATACAACAGGAGCCAGCAGCCTTTTAGGAACAGTGAGCCTCAGTAGTTTAGGTCACTCTAAATGTGAGCCACTGCTCCCCGTGCTGGTGCCATGCTTCTGACCAGGATGCCGCTCCCCCCACATCTGCCAACATCCCAGCATCCTGGGCTGGATAACAACTGCTTGGTGGGCTAGTTTCAGCCCATGGACTGCAGGTTGCTTTCACTTGCTCTTGGTTCTCTTTTTCTCTCCTTTCCCTTCTAACACCCAATTAGTTACTCCTGGTTTGCTATCTCTCTACACACATGTATTCCTCCTAGACCCCCTTGCACTTAATGATAAAACGGTTTGAGGAACTTACTAGTAGGAGCCCCAATGGTTTCTTGTAGGAGAAGGAAATGAGGAATAACCAAGTATTGGTTATGATTTTCCAATAAAGCCAGTCAATATGCGTTCTTTCAAAACCTGGGGATTAATCCTTTAAAATTCAAACTTTAGAAAACCCCCCAGGAAATTCGGTGTCCTTTACATGGCCTATACAAGAAAATTAATGTTATAAGAAAAATAAAGACATAAATATTGAAAAAATGGAAACCAGCCCAAGTTATGTTGTGTGGCATTGTATCACTTTTAGTCTCTCACTCCAATCCCTTTCTGAAGCAGTCCTTCAGGAAGAACTCAGCATCTTACTGCAGCCTCAGCTCATACCAGCTCATACCAAACATAGTCAGTATTCTCTAAATTAATGGTGAATAAGAGGGCTGAACTGAAGGTTTTTTGGGTCCAGAGGAAATGGCTGTCAAAGAGATGGGTATAAGGCACTGAAATTCTTTCCTCTTCCTTCTGTCATTATTACAGGGGAAAAAAGTTTGGGGTATCTGCCTATGGTGTGTGGAAAGCGTCACTTATCCTTGGAGTTGATTATTTCCTGACATTTTCATTTTTGGCATTTATCTCCACCATTCTGGATGGGCATGAGGAGCACTGTGTAATTTGAGTACCTTAATTTCATGTCAGTTAATTGATAGTCTTTGGGGTCAGCACCTATTCCTATTTGGGTCAGTAAGCAGATTGCTCAGTCACCATCCCATATTCCCCCTGGCCCCTTTTTATTTTTTTTGAGGAGCTGTTCATTAATGTGCTGCATGAAGAGGAGTCATTTTGCAGCTCATGAGCATGCACAGTTAATGAATGAACTAACATGCCTAGTTAAGAACCAAATCAAACAGTTACAACTTTTTAATTGTATTTTTGGGAAAGAACAAGGTGCACCAGTGAAGGTCAGAGATACCTATGACATTTGCTTTCCTTTTTGAATCTGTGGACAAAAAGTTAAGGAGAAAATACTACTTAAAAGCATTACTACTTAAGTGCTACTTAAAAGCAGGTGGAGGAGTGAGGGTGGGACTGAAGGGAACCATCCCAAGAACAACTTGGTCAACTGATACAAACATTCATCATATACTCCCGCTACTGATGTGGCATAGAAGTTTTCTAGCCAGTGTGGCTAGGCAGTTTGGATTTTACAGGGTTTTGGAAAATCAGCTCATTAATAGAAATTCTTCTGCAGCCTTATTTAGGAAGTTGCTGACACCCGTCTGTAATACAAATTATTATTTCTCTTTCAAAATTGTCATGTCACACCCATATTATGAGATGGCTAATGAAAGAATGGGTTATTGAATTATAATGAACTATGCTTTTTTTTATACTTCACAAAACTTACTTGGTATGTAGGCACTGTGAAATTTACCATGCCCTTATTCCTTTGCTTTGTTGCTTATAGGTGCTCCCTCTTCTTTCTAATAACGTGACAAGTATGTTTGTTTATTGTTTGTTGGGGGCGGGAATGGAACCAGATGAAATTCAATGTAGAGAAATGCAAAGTGCTGCAGCTAGGAAGGAAGAACCCCCTGCACACCTGCAGGCTGGGTATCGCTTACCTGACCAGCACTACAAATGAAAGGGATCTGGGGGTAACAATAGGCCCCAGCATGAATATGCGCTGGCAATGCAATGCCATAACTGGTAGGGCCAATAAAAGTCTGGCATGCATCAATCAATGCATCTTCAGTAAAACCAAAGAAGTGATTCTCCCGCTTTACTCAACACTGGTGCGGCTGCAGCTGGAGTATTGTGTCCAGCTCTGCATGCCGCACTTCAATGAAGACGTGCTACAGCTTGAGAAGGTCCAGAGAAGGACCACCCGTATGATCAGACACTTGCATGGCAAGCCATATGAGGAAAGGCTGAGGGATCTAAGACTCTTCAGCCTAAAGAAAAGAAGGTGGAGAGGGGACCTGATTGTGGTTTACTGCTATATCAGAGGTGTACATCAGGGGCTCAGTGAGCATCTGGTCACCAGGGCGCCCTGGGGGAAAACTAGAAACAATGGCCACAAACTCCTGGAAGATAGTTTCAGGCTGAACATTAGGAAAAACTTCTTCACAACTAGGACGTCCAGACTATGGAACAAGCTCCCCACAGAGGTGGTGCAATCATCTACCCTACAGGTCTTCAAGAGAAGACTGGATGGTCACCTAGCTGGGGTTGTCTGACCCCAGATTTCTTTCCTGCTTGTGCAGGGGGCTGGACTGATGATAAATTTGAAAGTATCCCCTAAGGGACATTATACCAATGGAATTTACTGAATTTACAGGCATGCATTAAAAATAAACGTCAGCAAGTGATAAACAATGATAAATAAAATGCAGGCTTATGCTTCTGAATTAAGCACAGTGGACGCAATCCCAACTCCACTGAAGTCAATGACAAAGATCTTACTGACTTCAGCGGTGCCAGAATTTCACCCATTCAATGCACATGGAATGGGCATGGAAAGCACGCTGTCCAAATTCGCTGATGATACAAAGCTGTGGGGCAAGGTGGGCACACTGGAGGGGAGGGACAGAATCCAGCTAGATCTAGACAGGTTACAGAGGTGGGTGGATGAGAATAGGATGGAATTCAAGGTACTGCATCTAGGGAGAAGGAACCTGCAACACACCTATAGGCTGGGGAACACCCTTCTCAACAACACAGAGGCTGAAAGTGATATTGGAGTCATTGTTGACTCCAGGATGGACGTGAGCCACCAATGCAAAGAAGTGGTCAGGAAGGCTAACCGCACCTTGTCATGCATCTACAAATGCATCACAAGCGGGTTCAGGGAGGTGATCCTTCCCCTCTATGCAGTGCTGGTCAGGTCACAGTTGGAGTACTGCATCCAGTTCTGGGTGCTGCACTTCAAGAGGGATGTGGCTAACCTTGAGAGGGTCCAGAGGAGGGCCATTCACATGTTCAGTGGGCAGCAGGCCAGGCCCTATGAAGATAGACTAAAAGGCCTGAATTTATTCAGCCTCTACAGGAGAAGACTGAGAGGGGATCTGGTGACCGTATATAAACTCACCAGGGGGGACCAGTGGAAAATAAGTGAGGCTCTGTTCCCCGGGGAACCACCTGGGATAACATGGAATACCAGCCACAAATTGTGTGAGAACAGGTTCAGGCTTGATATCAGGAGGAATTACTTTATAGTTAGGGCTGCCAGGCTCTTGAATGGGCTCCCAAGGGAGGTGGTGCTCTCCCCTACCTTGGGGGTCTTCAAGAGGAGGTTGGAGAGATATCTGGCTGGGGCATTATGATCCCAGCACTCATTGCTGCCCAGGGCAAGGGGCAGATTTGATGATCTGTTCAGGTCCCTTCTGACCCTAGAAACTATGAAACTACTATGAAAATACATCTAAGTACTTTCTATTTGGGGTGTGCAAAATGGGCTGTATTCGATTCGTATTCAGATTTGGTCCAAATTGGGGACAGTGATTCGATTAGTTGATTCAGATCACTGTTCCCAATTTGATTTGGCTGAAACCGAATATGAAGTTTTGATGCTGATTCAGAGAATCAGCAATTTGGTCATAGACACAGCTTTAAATGTTTTTTCTACATACCTCGATGTACCAGGCATGGCTCATGAATACTGCGATGGTGGGGCAGATGAAGCATCCCACAGGAGTGCGGGGGCCCCCCATGTCCTTGGTGATGAACCCAGAAGTGGACTGGAAGTGCTTCTGGTCCACTTCCAGGTACATTTGCAAGCATGCTGGGCAACCCTCTTCACTCTCTATCTGCCTCTAACTGCCGTTCACGAGCTGCCTGGTACCTTGAGGTATCTAGAAAAAACATTTAAAGCTGTGTCTATGTCCGAATCATCAAATCTCTCTGAATCGATTCAGAGGGTTCTGATTTGATTTGAAGAGATTAAAGGGTCTCCTGATTTGATTTGGATTGAGAGATTTGGCCACTGAATCGGACCAAATATTCGCCGAATCAAATCAGGGACCGAAGCTTTGCACAGCCCTACTTTCTATCCTTTTCTAAACCCCTGTGCTCAAGGTGATGTATACTTACTATACATAATATTTTGATCTTTGTGCATTGACATGGGGCAGAATTTTGATGTATTCATAGGAAACCTGGTAATTCAAATACAGCCATTGGAAAACTCTCTTGTTCTTTGATTAGAAAAGCATGAGTAGATATGCTTTGCTTTTGGTTTTAGAAATGAAAATACTATATTGGGGAGGGGAATGGGGAGGAAAAGTTCTACATGGTGAACAAGATATTCCTTTTCTTTAAGAGAAGATTGTAAATGATAACATTGAACCAGTTTAGAGCCAGAGAAAAATTTTAAGCAGATGGTAAGCATTATCAAATCTGACAAGTGAATGGAGAAATGAAAAATGGCTAGTGGGAAAGGTGTTGAGAAAAGACTACAGCTGGATGGCTACAAGCACATTCAGTGTCCTTCTGCCTTCCCTTCACTTAGTGCCCACGTGGTGGTGGGGAAACCCAAATATCCAAAAGGAAGCGCATCCTATAGTTGACATAACTGCCAGCAAAACCCTCAGCAGAAGGCATCTGCTAGCTAAGCTTCTCCCATTAGGGGGGTGGTGTAACTCTGGTAGCAGAAAAACTCCTGCCGGTGTATACAGGCAACCCCCAATTAATGCAATTTCACTTACCGTGATTTCGTTATTGCGCTCATTTAAAATACCTACCTAATTTCACTCGGTGCTCAGCACATTTTGCTATAATGCTCAGCGCAGGGGTGGGGAGAAGCAGTGACGGTGGCAGCAGCATCAGCATTGAGGAAGGGGTGAGTGGCAGCTGGTGGGAGCCCAGGAAGTTGTGGCAGGAACCCGGGGCCACAGGTGGGGAGGAGCAGTAGCAGTGAGAAGGGGTGGGTGGGGGGCTGGGCAGTGTGAGCTTGGAGCCCAGGCCGAGTGGGGTGGCAGGAGCTCAGGGTCTGCTCTGGCACTTGGTGCTGGAGCAGTCAGCAGGCTGGGAGGAGCAGCGGCGGCAGCAGCGAAAAGGGGTGGGTGCAGAGCATGAGCGCGGGGCCTGGGCCAGTGGGGCAGCAGGAGCATGGGGTCCAAGGCCAGGGCTGGTAGGAGTACAGGGCCTGTGCCAGTGCAAGCTGATCCCACAGAGCTTTCCTGCCCCCAGGCTGCAGCCCGTACCCTATTCTGCTCCGGTCACACATTCACCTGCTGGGCATGGATGCTGTCCTGAGCCTGTAGTGATCTGGTGGTGGCGGCTCGTCTCAGTGCTGGGTGTCTTGGAGGGAGCCCCCACTGGGCAAAGTGGGGTGTGGGCAGGTGGGTGGCCCCACTGCTTACCCCATGCCAGAGCCGTGCTGCCTTCTTACCATAAATCCTTGTGTGGGCAGGTTCCTGACTCAAGCCCCATGGGTGGGGCAGCTAGGGCAGTGCCCAGGTGCACTGGTGGCTGGTGGGTGTGGGCCAGCAGGGGCCATCACAGTGAGGGAGCAATGAGGCCAGGAGGAGCTGATGCCTTCCCTGGTAAAGCCCACATGGTGCCTTGCCAGGAGCAGCCCAGCCAGGGGCAGCAGGAGAGCAGGGCTCGGGCTGGCGGGGCCCAGGGTTGGGCTGCAGGAGCACAGGGTCTGGGCCGGCAGGTGGTGCAGAGCCAATTATCTTTATTTACACTAAATCCTATGGGGAAATGGGTTTTACTTAACTCTGTTTTGCTTAGCGCTTGGTTTTTCCAGAACCAATTAAGAGCGCTAAGCAGGGGTTGCCTGTATTGAGTATATAGTAGGGGCCCTCCTGCCACAGTTACAAAGACAGGAGGCCCATAAAGACAGAAGCCCCATAAGTCCTAAGCCACTTAAATTGCCATTTCCCCTGTATCATTTAGATCTCTTTTATGGGATGGATTTTAAAATTGTATAAAATGTTACTAATGAATCTTTAATGTCATTAGCATTACTCAAAGCTATTCATAACCAATGAGGAAGAGATTGGAAGGAATCAGAAGGCCCAGTAGAGGGGAGGGAAAGGGAGGGAAGGGAGGATGTTATTTTGTTCTGTTATTGCATCTGCTCTTGCATAGGGGTTCCCTGGAATTTGCAGGATATTGCTTGTGGCATGGCTTCCTGTAATGACTGAAGTGGGAAGCTGCTCCAGCAATAGTCTTGAATAGTTTGTGGTTGCTACTACAAAAATCTGTCCCAAATCACAGTGCTTGTGACATAACACGAGTGCTGGTGGTGAATGCTTACTTGGTGTCCAATCTTATGCTAAACTTAGTACTCTTAGAAAGTATTCCAACTTCTGGTAGGTATATGGCAGTTTTTTCAATGCAGAATGTTTCCTTTTTGTCTTTATATTTCTCATCACTATTACAGAAATACAGAACTCCTTAACTATGGACTATTGGGTCAAACATGGTTTAACCTGATAAGAAGCAAAAATAAAGGCATACTTATATTTTAGAGCTTTGCAAAACTTCAGTTGCTGATTTGATTTGGCGGCAATTCAACCTGAATCAGCGGCTGAATCTCTGAATCCAAATCAAATCAGGAGACCCTTTAATTTCTCTGAATTGAATCAGAACCCGCCGAATCGATTCAGAGAGATTCGATGATTTGGACATAGACACAGCTTTAAATGTTTTTTCTACATATCTCAAGGTAGCAGGCAGCTTGTGAACACTGAGATGGTGGGGCAGATAAAGCATCCCATGGGAGTATGTGGCGGGGGGGTCCCCAGCATGACTTGGAAGTGGACCAGAAGCAGTTCTGGTCCACTTCTGAGTCCACCAGAGAGCACGCGGGGGACCCTCTCCCCACCCTCCGGCTCCGCAACTGGTGTCTCCTAGGTCTGGGGGGGGCACCTGGGGTCCCCCCATGGCCAATTGCTGAGCTGGGGAGGAGCAGGGGGGGTCCCCTGTGAGTTCAGTGGTGGACCCCCCGCACTTTTGTGGGATGCTCTATCTGCCCCACCATCTCAGTGTTCAGGAGCCATGCCTGGTACCTCAAGATATGTAGAAAAAAACATTTAAAGCTGTGTCTATGGCCAAATAGCTGATTCTCTGATTTGGATTCAGCCAAATTGATCCAGATCAATGTTCCGATTCAACAAATCGAATCACTGCCCCCCAATTCAGGCCAAACCTGAAACTGAATTGAATATGGCCTGTTTCGCACACCCCTACTATATTTGTATTATGGTTGAACTGAGGAACTCCAGTCAACAACCAGGGCTCCATTGGATTAGTCAGTAGGCCATCTGTAAACAAGTAGTGAAGATGGTATGGAGATCTCACAATTTGAGATTGAAGATACATTAGACAGAACTGGTGACAAGACAGATGAACTTTAGCATGTAAACAGGGGTCTCTGTTCATCACTCATCTTAAAGACACAACAAATGAAATGTTTTTCTGGCAACACAGCAGAGGTAAGAGAGATTCAAAAGGATTAATCAGGGGGATAGGTAATAGATACATAAGTATGCCCTACTTATCAATTAAAATAATTATCAAATATTGTGGAGCTGTAGGAATGCTATTTGCGTAACACACAAGCACTTTGTTGTGTTTTTTTTATTTTGCTCATTACAAATGAAGAATTGCCATAGCAACCATGCATTACATGATACAAATTACATCTTTGATATTTAGAAGGTCAATATTTAATGGTGGTGAGAATTTAGTATCTTTTCATCTTGGTGATAATGGGAAAATGTTTTCAATAAACAGAAATATTACTTTAGTTTTTATATTGATTTCTTCTGCAAGTGTTTGTTTTTGTTTTTCTTTTTTTCCTTAACTCCTTCTGAATCTTGTACAACTGTCAGTTCCCCTATTTTACAATTTGACTCATATGTCACATTAATTCTTTAGTTTGAGACTAGGATGTGGTGGTGTCCCTGATATTTCCTTGGCACAGGCTGTTACTAATGGGAAGCAGACATGTAAGGTTTTGGCAAAAGATAAACAACCAAAAGCTTAGATCCTTATTCAAAACGATAGCTGGTTGCTATAGGTTATTGGTTCAAATATAATCCAGAACAAAAACTGGTAATGATTGTGGAACAACTTTTCAGCCATATTTCTGCTTTTATTTCACGTGTGTACAACCTTCAAACATAATTTGCAGGTATAAAGGTAAAATTCTATACATATAAATTTGGGAAAAAAATACCCATGTGCACACAAGTGTTGGATTTTGAACCTTCAAAATTTGTAAAGACAAAGGAATTTGCACATGCAGAATACAGACAGATGTAAATAGGCCTGTGTGAAGTGGCTAGTATTATCTTTGGATTCATCCAATTCGGGGGACAGTGATTTGATTCAGTGATTCAAATCACTGTCCCGAATCGATTCGGCTGAATCTGATTCAGAGATTCAGCTGCTGCCAAACTGTCTGAATCTCTGAATCACACAGGCCCATCCCCCGCCTGCTCTCCCAGCCCCAGCAATGGCTGCCCCGTCCACCCCAGCTCCTGTCTCTTTGAAACCCCACCCCCCGATCCCCTGCTGCCTCCCCACTGCCCTGTGGTGTGTGGGGAGCTCTGCATGATCTCCCTAAAGCCCCAAGGCTGCTGCAGGAGCTGGTGAGTCTGGGCTTTTTGAGGGGGAGTTTCTTAAAGGGACAGAGCTGGGGCTGGTCGGGCAGCCATGGGGGGTGCTGGGAGAGTAGGTGGAGGTCATAGGGCTCATGGCAGAGCCCCCGCCATGCACTGTGGGACACTGGGAGGCAGCGGGGATTGCCCCTCAGCACCCGTTGAGTGTGGGCTTCTTTTTTTTTCAAAGTGCCGGGAGCTGGGGTGGGCAGGGCAGCCATGAAGCGGGCTGGGAGAGTGGGAAGGGGCTGGGGGAGCAGACAGGGGATGGGGCCAGTGGGGTTCCTCCCATGGTTCCCTCCCCTCTCCTCCAGCCCCCCACCCCCTCCTACTTACTGGCACGCCCGAATCACTGAAGCTCTCCGAATCTTTTCTGAATTGATTTGGAGAGCTTTGAATTGATTCAGACCTTTTAATTGGTCCCCCGATTTGATTTGGATTCAGAGATTCAGCCACCGAATTGGGCCAAATCTCCTCTGAATCAAATCAGCACCTGAAGGCATTAGTTGAAGTGTGGGGGCTGAAAATCAGACCTTCAAGGTTTTAACTTTCAAAAGTATGTATGAAATGAATTGGTGGGTTTAGTTTATTCCCAGTGGACAAGTGCCCATCTTATGAAATCTACTGATTGCCAACTTTATTAGTGGTGTAGAGAACTGAATGTGCAGTTCACCTACAGTGATCATAGTTAAAAAATAGGGCTGTGCAAAGCTTTGGGTGCTGATTTGATTCAGAGGAGATTTGGCCAGATTTGGCCAAATTTGGTGGCTGAATCTCCAAATCTGAGTCAAATCAGCAGACCAATTTAAAAGGTCTGAATAGATTTGGAGAGCTTCAGTGATTTGGGCAGTCCCCACTCACTGCATCAGGGAGCTGGATCCAGACTCTGTGCTGGTAAGTAGGGGGCAGGGGAGGCAGGGCTGGGGGAGGAGACCCTGCCAGGCCCCATCCCCTGGCCCATTGTCCCAGCCTCCCCATGGCTGCCCCACCTGGCCCCAGCTCCTGGCTCTTTAAGAAAAAGCCCCTATTCACTGGCTGCTGCCAGGTGGTGGTGGGGGGGGGGAGCGTGATGCCAACT
>NW_005842523.1:265608-278261 GCF_000455745.1 Alligator sinensis
AAAAAAAAAAAAAAACCCAACAACAACAACCCCCCCACTAACCAGCTGCTGCAGTGGCCTTGGGGCTTCTGGGGGTTCATAGCAGATCCCCACCATGCAGTGTGGGGCAGTGGAGGACAGCATGGATCACCCCACTACCTGGCAGCAGCTGGTGAGTGGGTTTTTTTTTAAGAGCCGGGAGCTGGGAGAGTGGGCAGGGCAGCCACTGAGAGTGGGCAGGGGATGGGGCTAATTTTGAGAGTCAGCAGCTGCCAAATCTCTGAATCCGATTTGGCCGAATTGATTCAGGACAGTGTTTCAAATCACTGTCCCCCAAATTGGCTGAACCTGAAGTGAATACTAGCCGCTTTGCACAGGCCTATTAAAAAAAATCAACAGCAACTACACCACAGCATCATATAAATCCTGTGCTGATGCATATGGTGTGAGTACCCATTGCTGCTGCTTTTATTTCCTAGCATCGGGGGGAGAAATTCAGTGGAATCTTCAGTATTGTAGCATGGCAGATAGTAACTTTTTAACTGGAAACATGATAATTTGCTTTACCTAGGAACTGTCCCTCTAGGGCAGAAGAAACTTGCACTGTACCTGTTTTTAATATTTCAACATCACCTTTTATAAGATCTGCATTTGCTATTTAAGAAATGAAAAGAAGAAAAAAAAACTCAACAGATTTTAAGTTTTAGGAGAACGTCTCTCTCTTTCTTTTCTTGTTCTGTCAAACTCAATTAACCCATTCTTAATTCATAACCGGAGGCCAGCCTCAAATCACTGGATTTCTGTGATAAAGTTGTTTTGAATGGTTGCATGAAAGGAAGGAGGAAATGATTGCAAGAAAAGTGGTGATTTGGGCTTAATTTTCACCTAGACTAGTTCTTAGACTTTATGAAATGCTCAGTTATGCTTTTGTTTCAGGATTTGATCTTCCCTAATCTCACAAGTGAAGTACTGATGCATCTGGTCTGTAACTGGATGGAAGAGTAATTTTAAAGGGAAAACTCTTTAAGCATTGTAAAGTGGAGCTGATAATTCAGTATACGGCATTTTGCTTGCTGAACTAATACTTGACCTGAGTGAAAGAGAATTAAGAGTGTACTCCTGAAGGCAGAGGTGTAATGAGCAGTTTGCACCTGGGACAAACCCATTGGTTCTGGGGAGGCAGGGAGGTACTGCTGAGGGCCAGAGCAGTGGGTGTTTTGAAAGTGGGGTGGAGGGATGGGGGGGTGGGGGGTGGGAGGCAGGAGTATTTCCTAAAGTGGTGGCTCAAACAGTCCCTGGCTGCTGCTGCTATAGCTACGGTGTGGTCTTGCCTGCCCTTGCTGTTGCTCCTACAGCAGCAGTGCTTTGTCCATGCCTCCAGCTACTTCTGCAAGAGCAGTGCTGTGGAGTTTCTGCTGCTGGGGTATGGACTCTGCAGGGGTGGGGCTGGAAATCTGGCACCCTTAGTAAGTTAGCATCCAGGGCTTCTGTGTACATGTGTGTTTGTGTAATACAAAAAGTATATAGGTATTTATTGTACCTTAATTTTAAAATCCTTTTGGGGTGAAGGAACTATTTAAATATAAGACATAATGCCTATGTAAAATGTGGTGGATGTACAGATTTTATCTGTGACCTAATGATCAGCCTTTTTGGATACTGCCTAATAGTGTTGCTATGTAAGTGTCAGGTAAGTGCAAATTAAAGTATTTTCCTCCCATAACACTAAGAAATTAAGCATCATAATAGCTGTCTGATATAGGGAAGTATCGTTGCCTTTTGTATAATTATGGAAACTAAGGCATTAAGGGCATGTCTACACATTCAGGCAAGTGTGCTTGCAGCAGCTCAAATAGGAGTGGCACAATTTTTTGCCAGGGATTTTTGCCTCGGTGCATGTGCCTGAACATGCACTTTGGTGTGGGGCAAGTTGTGCCACTTGGGGCAAAATGACTCTGCCCAGCTCTGCCCGGATCTGCAGCCAGGGGGCACTAGAGACTGGGGCCAACACCTGTGCTGGCCCCAGCAGTAAAAAAAAAAAAGCCAAAAACAACAACAACAAAAACCTGTCCTGCTCTGGCCCCAGCAGTAAAAAAAACTGCCTTGGCAAGCAGTTCACGGCTACTCGCTCTCAGGAGCTTCTGAGGCCTTGGATGCCTTTGAGGACCAGTGGGTGCGGCCTGGGGGGCTCTGCTCGGTGTCCCCCTCAGGCACACTCATTTTCACATGTTGACCCTTTGACCTTCACGTCACTCCTTTCTAGTTTTTTGCCTTTGTTGTCCCAAGTATTTTGTTGTAGCATTCACCCATTAGCTCTCATACAATAGGGGCTACTAGTTAGCTGAATGGGCCTTAGGGTCCATGCTATTTGAATGGTACAAATAGACAGGAGCTTCTGGGGGAGGAGCCTTTGGGAGGAAGTTGGCCACATCCCTTCATGTCCCAGGCTTTTGCTGTTGCTGCTGCTGCAAGCTTGGTCTCAGGAGCTTCTGGGGAGAAGATGGCCAGACTCCTTCCTGCCTCTGGCTATTGCTAGCTGCTGGCTTAGTCTTAGAACTTTTGGGGGTAAGCTGGCTGCACCCCTTCCTGACTTGGGCTGCTGCTGCTGTTGTTGCTGCCTGCCCCATGGGTGGGGGAGGTCCTCTGCTGCATGCTGCATGCCACTACCCCCCCACCCCTTTGGGCAAGGTCAACCATACCCCAGAACCTCACCCCAGCTTCTGCACTCCTGTCCCGGCCTGCTGCCCAGCCTGCCACCAAGCAGTGGTCAGGGGACAGCCTGGGGAGGGAGCCTGTACTTCCTGTGGGTCCCTCCCCGACCATCACTGCCAGAGCCTAAAGGTGCCTTGCCTGCCCTAGCTACTTTGGTAGATCACCCCCCGACTTCACCTCCGCTTTCACCTAAAGCACACCCTGAGTGGCTGAACTAGACAGCTGCTGCCAACACTGTTGCTGTTGCTGCTGCCATCTGCTTTGCTGCTGCCCCCTCTCAGGAGAGAGGGAGATTCCCTGCTGCACCACCTTGCACCACTCAACACCACACCTGTACTGAATTGCTCCCAAATTGACTGACTGCTCTTGCTCTCCCCCACAATTACCTCACTGCATCTGATCCTGCTTTGTCTTCCTGCCTATTGCTCTGCTTCTAAGTGCTTGGCTGGAGGCCTGAGGGGCTCCTGGACTGATCTGCAACAAACAAACCCCCTCCACCACTCCAGTCATGTTTTACATCTGCCTCAGCAGCCTTCCCTGTGTGTTCTTGCTCTTGTGTGGCAAGTCCTGTGGTCCATTCCCCCTGCCCTGGTGTTTGTTGTGTGGCTGTGTAAGTCAGCTTAAGTCTCCCCAGCCCTTGTGTGTGTGTTCCCCTTCCTCCACATTCCCCAGGCATAGCCCTCCTGTTTTTTTTCTGTGGGGCTGTAGCTCAGTGAGCTTCAGCTGCTTCCCCCCCACCACATTTCCCCTACAACCCTCACCTGCCCCTATTAGATTTACCAGGCCCACTGTATATTTTGGTTTTCTTTGTTTTCCCCTCCCAATGGCAGGGCAGAAACCATCTGGGGGTGCAGATGCCCCCACATTGCTTCTTGCAGTCCCCTCTATGGGGGCAGATCCTAGCCAAGCCTCCAAGGGTATGTATGCCCCTTCAGCCCCCACCCTGGAGGCAGAGTCAAACCACCCTCCTCCAGGGGAAGAGAAGCCTGCAACCCCCATTGCAGGGGCAGGCGGGACACCAGCAGGGAGCCAAGAGGGCCAGGGAGTCTCCCCAGGCCAGAACCCCCCTGGAGGGCTTCCCAAGCCTCCTCCCCCACCATCAGGGAGGAAGGGGAAAGGACAGTGGGAAGGGCTCCTCTTCAGCCTCCTCCATAGCTGGGGGTGGGAAGGGCAAAGGCCCCACTCCCAAGCCTAGACCACTGGCACCTGAGGGGACCAGGTGTGCTACACCAGCCAGCACACCCACTCAGCCCGTCTCTGGCCCTAGCCCCAGCCCCACTAATGCGGCCCCCACCAATGGGGGAACTGCAGCTATGCACAGGTGGCTGTGTGGTTATCCAAAACCATGGGGCCTGGACCCTCCACTGCCAGCCCTTCCAGCCCTCAGGCAGTGGGGCCCCCTTTCTGGCACTCACCTGCAGACATGGGGTGAAGTGCCAACTATCCAAGCAAGAGAACCTGCACTTTGAGACCTGGGTATAGGCCCTGGCTCAGGTAGTGGGGGCCACCAAGATCACGGCGGCCTCCCACTTTCATGGCAAGGGGTTCTTTTTCCTTGCCTTGGAGGCTGCCGCACAAAAGACGGTGGAGAGGGGGCTCTTGGTGGAGGGTGAGTACATCTCCTTTGAGTCCCTAGAAGAGCTCAGGACAAGGGCAGTCCTCAGTTCCATCCCTCTCTATATCCCTAATTGGGCCCTGCTCCCCCAGCTGTAAACTCTGGGGAGAGTTATCTTCCTGGTGGTGGCCCTCTTGCTGGGGTCAACAAGACAAGTTGCTGAGTCTATGACCCCACTCTCTCGCTGGGGTCCACCTTCCAGACCCTACAAGGGGGTAACCCACCCGGTTGTGGAAGCTGGGGTTAAGGAGCCCCGACCCACCTTTCACTGGGGTGGTAACTGGTCTGGCATTTCCTGGGGTCTCCTGCACCACTGAGAGCCCCACCAGGCCACCCACTCCTGGCAGGGTACAGTTTTAGGTCATGCCTAGGACCAGGAGCCTCCTGACCATCTCCTACAACTCCTCCCTTACCTCCAGAGTGTTCCATGAAGCCTCGCAGCCAGGTGATATTGCTGCACCTCTAGCCAGCAGTAAACTGCCTTGTTTATATGGGCGGCCAGAGCTCTAAAATGGCTGCTGCAATTAAGCACCTGCTGGCTGCTTGGCCCCATATCTTAAATTGGCAGGCACAAACAGTGCCCTGCCACACTCCTTCAGAGGTGGGTGGCAGGGTTGGTGCTCTGGGATCCGGCGATGTGGCTGGTCCTGTTGGCATATGCCAATGACATGCTCCTCATGGTCCAGGACCTGGGTGATCTGGCATGGGTGGAGGCCTGCCAGGCATTGTACTTGGCAGCCCCCTCTGCCCAGGTCAACTGGGTCAAATGCTTTGGCCTGATGGTGGGTGACAGGTGACAAGTGGGCTCACTCCCCCTGTGGTCTGGAGGATCTGCTGGAGCGCGGGTTCACTGCTCTACCTGGGGTCTACCTGTCCTCCACAAACCCCTCCCCACTGAAGAACTGGCACCAGCTGGAGGCAAGGGTGGTGGAGCGGCTCTGGGCATTGGTGGGAATCCTGTAGTGTCTCTCCCTGCATGGGAGAGCGCTGGTGTTGAACCAGCTGGTCCTGTCCATGCTCTGGCACCACTTCCACACCCTGTCAGTGCCCCCTGAGGTCCTGGGCAGGCTCCAGAGATGGGTGCTGGAGTTTTCCTGGCCAGGATGGCACTGGGTTGCTGTGGAGGTCCCGAGTCTCCTTTTGCAGGAGCGTGGCCAGGGCCTGATTTGCCTGCACAGCCAGATCCTGACATTCTGCCTTCAGGCCCTGCAGTGACTGCTATATGATGTTGGTAGCCACATGGCTACCTGGGGCGTACCTTCCTCCACCACTTCTGGGAGCTTCTGTACAACTAGCAGCTCCTTGGCCTGCAGGGCTTCTTCCTGCAGGACCTGTGAGGGCTGCCAGGGTTCTACCAGGACCTCCTCCAACCCTGGAGGCTGGTCTCTACCTCCAGGTCCCCTGCAACACTCATCCAGGGCACCAACCTGCTTGTTGAGGCCCTCCTCTGGAATCCCAAGCTGGAGGTGCCAATGGTGGAGGTGCCCTAGTTGTGACAGGATGGTCCTGGGTGGTGTCACCCATATCAGAGACCTCCTGAACTATGATAGGCAGGCATGGGTGGACCCTGCTGCACTGGCCTGGTGTTTGGGTTTATCCACTGTGCTTGTGACCTGCTGCCTAGTCCAGGAGGTGAGATCTGCCTTACCTCCCAACACCTTTGCCTTTGTCAAGCAGGTGCTGCACAATGGCAATCCCTGCTCCCCCTGAGTGTCCTACAGCTCTCCAGAATTTGTCATAGGGCCGGTGCCTCACCCAGCCTTGCGGTGCTCCCCCTCTATCACCTGAGCTGGCTGGAGGACACCAAACTGGTCCGCTTCTCTGCCATCCACCACGGCCACCTCTACACGCTCATGAACTGCGCGATCCATCATGCGGCCCTTGCGTCCTGCCCAGACACCAAGTGCAGGACCTGCTCAGTGAGGGAGTAGCTGGGGCATCCCAGTGGCTGAGCCTATACTCCACCCATATTCCACGAGCCACTGTGGACCTCAGCTGGTGGCTCTTCCATGGAACCATCGCCATGGGCATGTATGTGGTGAGCTTTACCGATACCCTGGTCTCCTGCCCCTTCTGTGGGCAGAGGGAGACCCTGGCACACATGACGCTTGAGTGTGCCAGGCTGCAGCTCCTCTACCTCCAGAACCTCCTCCTGAGGTTCTGGATGAATTTTACTCTCCACCTTTTTATTTTTGGATACGCCATCTATGGCCCCAATGTCCCAGGACCTCCTGGTCAACCTCCTCCTGGCCCTAGCCAAGTGGGCCCTGTACATCACCAGGAAGGAGGCTCTGGCCAGGAAGGTGCCTGGGGACTGTGGGGCCACATTGCTTTCACTGATCCACACACATTTCCAGGTGGAGCACCACTGGGTAGTGTCCACTGGCTCCTTAGACATCTTTGAAGACCAGTGGGAGTGGCCTGGGAGGTTCTGCTTGGTGTCCCCCTCAGGAGCACTCGTGTTCACATTTTTACCCTTTGACCCTTTCCAGTTTTTTGCCTTTGATGCCCCCAGAATTTTGTTGTGTTATTCATTCACTGGCCCCATACAGTAGGGGTTACTAGTTAGCCAGGTAGGCCTTAGGGCCCATGGTAATTGGATGATACAAATAAACAAGAGCTTCTGGGGCCTGGCCAATTGGTATCTGGGGACACGAGCCCCTTGTGCCAGATGGATTGCTGAAGCAGCCCTAATCTAGAGTTCCCTGCACCCTCTACCCACTGTAGTGGTCTGGCAGTGGGGGCTGCTGCCTGGATATGACCTCCTGCTACCTGTGATAGCATGTGGCTCCAAGACTGCATGCCCACCAGAAGGGGACTGCATGGACACAGCAGAGGGGGACTACATGGACACAGCCCACCACTCTTCACAACCCCCCACCCATAACCTCCCCACCCCCACATTCCTAACTTACCTGCAATAGTGCCTGGATCATGGTCACACTGCATCCTTGTTGCACTATTTTGCTTGCCCCAGCACACTAAGGGTGTGGGGCAGGAGAAGGATCATAGAGACACTCTAGCCAGAAACCAGAGCGTCTCTATGGAGGACCGGCTTCCAGGTTACCTTGGGGCATGGTCCAGTCCTGCCCTCCTTTTTTCCCCCGTGGTTTGTTTGAGGGTTTTTTGGGTTGGTTTTTTTTTGATACCTAGATTTCCAGGTATCACATTTTGAACCTGCGCTGCAAATATGCAGCGCAAGGGACATTTTTTCATTAAGCAGCATGCCTCTTGCAGTGTCTCAAACTGGTCTGGGATGTTGCAAGAGGCACGTGCATGCTTGTCTGGACATGCCCAAAGAGGCTTAATGACTTGCCCAAGGTCACATAAAGAGTTTGTGGCTGAGCTGTAAATAGAATCCCTCCTTGCCGACTCACAATCCTGTGTTTTAATCATGATGCTTTCCTTCCTTTCCTGTTCATAATTCTGCTTTACCTTTTTCACTCATACCCATTTTTCATCTGTGCAGAACTTCACAGGAATATGCTATATATTTTTAGATAGGTTGAATTTAGTAGTATACAATTGGAATGCTACAAAAACTGATTATTCTGTCAAATGACTAGATCTGAGGTTGTTTTTCTAAGATTCTGTTTAAAACTTAATGTTCTGGCAAAGTTCATCCTTTTATTTGAATCCTGAGAAACAATAGTTTAAGTTCTTGCTGTATAAAAAATGCATTTTTTTCACCCACAGTGGCTGTGTATTAAATAATTGAGCAAGTAAAATATATCAGATGTATAAAAGGTAGCATTTTTACCAACATGAATGAACTAATGCTTACCCAGCAGAACTGCAAGACATTTGGAAACATAGGAAGACAAGTTAATGATCTAGAAATTGTATAGATGTGCTGTCTAAAAATCATGCTAAATGGAACACATGGCATTGGGTCATTTTTGCATTGAGATGAAAAGAATATGTGTTTGTTTTACAAACAAATGGAATTTAGGTTATTCTCTTTGCTGTTCATTACTATAGCATGTACTGCTCAAAGTCTCTCTAAGAAATATTAAAAAAGAATTAAAGATTTAAAAAAGGTATTAATGAAGTATTTTGTTCCATAATTGGGTGGTTTCACATGCTACACTAAGCTTCATGTATATTTTAATCATGGTATGTCATTTAGTGTGTGTCAGTAAAGATATACAAAATAAAGGACGGGGTGCAGTAAAAGTTCTTGTTTATAATTACATGGAATCCATAATTTTGATTTACAATATTAATTTATCACAAGCCCTGGAAAACAAAGTTGAATGTGTTTTGCCCTGTTCACATTCCTGAAATTCGTATTGATTTTTCTTTCCCCACTATCTCCATCAAGTTTCAGGATACCAGAGTTAATTACCATAATTCTTATATTTCTTTTGCAAACAAAAGAATTTCTTTTTCACATCAACTTTTAGTTGCCATCTGCTGAGAATGGAACCCAGACTCTTGATAATCTGATAATCATATAGAAATTCACAAATGATTCTGTTCGTCAGTGGTTGCTGTGCCATATTTTTTCATACGTGATTACCTGTTATAATATAGCAGGCCACAGGTGGAGTAGTCAGATTCCTGTTGAACAGTACTATGATCTCACAAATTTGAAGATATGTTTCAGTTTTTTTGTGCCGTTTATTAGATTTCAAAGCTTCCATATTTAAGTTAGTTGATCCTTATTTAAGATCCTTCCAAAAGTAGTGTGCTACTTAGCACCAGGGTTCAAATTACAGGGGAGCTTGTGGAGGCTGAGCTCCCTCAAGAGATGAGAGTCCCCCTGTAAGATTTGAAAATCAAAACCTGGGGGGATCTCCAATTTTTATTAGGGCATTGTGATGGGCAGTCCATTTTTTTTTGCAGACCCCCGCAAGAGTCAAGGTGTAATTTTAACCCTGTTTAGCATGAGAAGTTTCTTGCCCTCCTGTACAAAATTTTGCAGTTCCCAGAGAATATTAGCCTGTATTAAATTAGCTCAGAGATTGATAAAGACAAAATATGAAATAACTGAAAATTACAGATGCTGAAATAGCTGATGCTCAGATGAGGGTGCTATTGGCCTAAAGACGTACTGATGGCTCATAGAAAACTCAAAGAAAAATTCTATTTAGAGACAACTCTGCTTATGTGTCACTTTCTGTATTTATCTGACCTTTTGCTCATTCTTTATTACTAGGGCAATTTACATAAAATAGAATCTATGCCATTTATGAGTTCACGCGCTCCTGCTGCTTATTCTTCACTTGTAGTTCTAATCCTTTGTGGCATTTCACCCCAAAGCACTTTACAGTAATTGCTAATTGATATAAAAGGATCACTTTATCTACCCCTTATATGCAGCCACCTCTGGTGAAACCCAGAAGCTGTTTAACAGTGCCCTGCATAACAGCATAGGACAAGAAGCAAAGAAAAATGCATCCAGTTGAAAATGGATAGTATGTTTAGGTCTGAAGACAATAACTACAGTACTCATGCTGGAATTGGCTTAGGACAACGGAGGTTAATATACTTCTTTTTTGAGAAAAGACCCATAAAAACTTTGACAGTAAATGGTCAGAACTTAGTTTTACATCTCGTTTAAAACTTTATCTCCAGGAAGAGACTGCATATGTCCAACCATTGCATCTGTGATTGTTTGGAGGAAAAAATCCTTTTGAATCACCGGCTCAGTGCTCTGCAACATTCAAGTGTTCCTTAAAGACCTCCTGTTATTCACTTAAATTTGGCATGCTCAGCATGTAAAAACCAATATTGCAGAGCAACGTGTGTGTTGCCAACAGTTCCTTTATTTAAATGTGAGTTGTGCTGGATGGCAACAGGGAGATTAAGGGCCTGGGAGGGAAATAAGCAGAATGGAAAAATGCTTCTAGAAGGCCTAAGAAGGCAGAAAAAGACTTTCCTTGTACAAAAGGTGAAGGTGGCACCTCCATTTCATAGATATGAGGAACAGAGTTCCTTATTCAGAAAAGTTTTCCTAAGACATCAGTTATAAGCATTTTACAGATAGAATATGGAAGTTTGAAACATAAGGTTGGCAAGTCCTCATAAAACTAAGCAGAGAGATGCTAATTCATAAGGACACATCTACATAAGATGCCAACGGCAGAGTATACTCATTCTACTGCGTATTTGCCTGGCACAAAAAAACTGTGCTAATGCACTAATGTGCAGTAGCATTAGTCTACCGTGCATTAGCATCACTTAAGTGTGCACTGGTGTTAATGTGCAATAGTGCCAATTACAGCACATGAAGTTAGTACCTGTGATTACAGGTACTCAATGCGTTGTAATTATGATGCATTAATGAACATATAGATGCACCCTCAGAGATTCAGAGGAAGGTCTCTAGAGATACAGTTAAATATTAAAGCTTGAGCTTTTGTTACTCCTGATTTGTGTAGACACACTTCTATATGTTTTCTCTTTGGCCTACATGACAGGCTGGATTCCTTATTTTCCCTCTGAAAGTGGGTTTGGTATTATTCAAGCTTAGAACACAAATATATTCCTGAGTGATTTCATTAATTTAGGTAATTAACCAGAAGTTAGAATGGCATTTTTATTTTCATTTTACTGATTTATGTTAGCATTGAGAAAGGAATATACATGCAAAGCTCTGAGAGAACCCCAATCATAATTACAAGTGAAGATAACCACCAGTGGCATAAATTAGCTCCTTAAAAAAGCCTCTTGTGCCTAAATCATGTGCAGGAACGTACTCTCTTTCTTCCCCTAAACAGCCTGTCAAGCATGTCTGAAAGGTCTTGTTCAATTTGGGTAAATTCAGCCGAGAGAGGAATCAAATTTCACAAACCCAAAGTGCTTGAAAATGTCTTGTTAGCAGACCTCACCCTTTCAGAATGAGGCAGATTCACTTTCTCTCATTTAGAAAGATGCCAGCATGTTTAAGAGTATATAGACAGTCATAACCAGGGATCCTGGTTCTCTGATTAAAACCCCCCAAATCCATGTTTTTCCATGATTAAAACAAAACTCCCCTATATATATAAGCATCAGTTAAACACAATGTTTTATTGATATATTTACAATTTTAAAGCAATTTGGAAGTCTACTAATGTCTCAATCCTATAATAAAATAAATTCTAAATACCTGTATATCTCGGTGTTTTGATTTGGGTTTTTTATGAGGGAAAATCAGAGCTTCCCCTGCCCCCCTCGCTCACCAGGACATGGGTCCAGCTACGATTGTGCCTCACCACTGCTTTGTGGCACTGAGCAGCCCCCCCAGACTTGCTGGTGCCCCTCACTCCTGATCCACAGACCCCTAGCCCTGCTGGTGCCCCTCACCGCCTGCCCCCGCACCACAGCTCTTACCTCAGCCCTGCCAGAGGAGGATCCCAGCTGCCAGGGCTATGGGGCCAAGGACCTGGGTCTGCAGCTCCCTGCCCCTGCCAGCAGCACACAAGCCCTGGATGCCACCCAGGGGAGGTGGTGGCTGCTATAGCCAGAGTGGTGTGTGGAGCCTGGCTCCCCCTCCCCTGTAAGTGGCATGGCTGGAGCAGAGCCAATGGGCAGGAGGATGTGGCCTGGTACACTGGCAACGTGTAGGGGGTGCATGCAAGTGCACATGTACCCCATGAGATAGGCAGTGCACCCCCTGCAAAAAGTGCTGCGGATGCTACTAGTGGCACCTGCAGGTGGTCGCCGCTCACCACCCCCCACCACTGACACTGTTGGCGGCATCTGCAGGTGGTCCCCGATCGCTGTTGGCTGCTGTTGATGCTGCCAGCAGCATCTGTGGGTGGTCATCACCCACTGGTAGGTGCTTGCCCCTACCCTTCTCCACCACCACCGCTGCCTGCAGGTGGTCACCATGCCCCCACCAGCCTCCAGGGGCACATGGTGTTCATCGCCTGGCAGCTGCAGGTTTGGGGTTCCCACTGTGCTGCTCTCCCCTTGGGGACCTTTGTGACCCAGCAAGTGGCAGCACAGCAAGGCACAGCTGGGTGGGGAGGTTTGGTGCCGCTGCTGGGAGCTCTGTGCCACCATGGTGAAGTGCTCTCTGCCCACCTGGCAGCAGTGGGAGTAGCAATGTGGAGGGAGCACCTCACCATGGTATCACAGGACTAACTCTGACCACCCCTCTCTGCTCTCCCATGCTAGGTCCTGCCCACTGGGCCACGGAGGCCCCCAGGAGCAGAGCAGCAGGGTGGGGAACTGTAGTGGCCATCGTGCATCTGCCCCCACCTCATGCACAAACTTGGGCGGCATGTGCCCCCCATACCTCCCCTCCCTAGGAACGTGTGCAGTGGCAAAAAGCTGGCCCTCCCACCACTCCCTGGCTGAGCTGCCCACAGCTCCATTCCACTCCCCAGCCAGGCCTTGCTGCTGTGCATTCCTG
>NW_005842523.1:278292-297458 GCF_000455745.1 Alligator sinensis
TGGGTCCCAAGCCCCAGGCCTCATGGACCACTCTGGCTAGGCAGCACCCCTAGCCCCAGCCCTGCTCAACCCCCTCTCCCTCTGTCCCTCACTATGGGGGCCTCAATCCCGCTCTCCCTCCGTGCTACCCCCAGGCTTACCTGTGGGGAGCTGCTGTCCATGCTGCTTGGCTGCCATGTGCATGTGTGCACATCCCCCCAGCCCCTTGCAGGAGTCTGTAAGGGGAAACCAGCCATTTCCCATGTTTTTCTCCTTAAAAAGAAGAAACAACATTTTGTGAGCTAATTTCCAGTGGGAGAGATGATCTCCCATGCATGGATGCATATATCAGAGGAATCTGAGACTGCCTGGAAAGCTCTGCTAGGGAAACTATTGAATTTCTCCTTTAGAGTTCTGAAGAAGTTAAGGAAAACAGGGCCCATTCCTGTTCTACAAACCATTAAGTATGCAGTGAAGGAAATGGAACTCTTCTTGACATTAAACAAATAAAAGCTAAGTTAATAGGATATGCATCTGCAAACAATATGTCAGGACCATTCTTTTTCTGGTATTTTTCCATAGGGAATGGACTGTCGGAACTGACCTTTACTTTACTGATTGGGTCAGGCTTGCATCAAATTTTGACCAATATGTCTAATATCTAAGAGTGATGCAGGATTGGCTCTTCCTATATGTTCTGTTGAATGGGAGTAGCAGAATCTCTTAAGGAACAGGAAACCAGTCTAAATTACTGTGATGACAGACTCTAGCTTTCTCACCACAGAAATAAACTGGGCATCTCCTTGAACAGAAGTTCAGGTCTATGTTAGAAGTTAGAATACACATAACCCACTTGAAATTAAGGGGGTCAGTACACAATTCTTTCCATGTCTGTTCAGTCTAGCACAAATTTAGGAAAATATTATTTGATGGCAGTAAGCTATGCAAATTGCATTTAGTTTGGGGCTTACAGGATCACAATGGATTACAGAATGCATCTTCACCTTTGGCTCAGGGACAGTAGTCCAACACAAAGCATAAGCAGTGTCATACAGCTATGAGAGCTATCCTCATTAGCTTTTCCTGTGCATCCCTGACATATTTCGTGTAGGTTACTGGTTCTTGGCTTTCATCTATCGCTCAGACGATCTTTTTCCTATTTTAGTTCTTTCCAAATTAAATATTTGTAATATTCACCACACAGTGACACTTTAATATAAGTAGTATTCCTATGTTTCATTGTACAGTAATTTTGATCTATTAGTGTTCAATGAAATCCTGTAGATCTGGCAGTCTCTTGTGCAAACATTGTAGCTCTTAGCATGAAAAGCTTAGCAAAGTTTTTCAGAGTAAAGTATGTTTGGATATTCAGTTTACTCTGGTGTTGCGTCATCTGTATGTAATGCAGAACTGATACATCTGTGATGACCGAAAGCTTTTTTTCCCCTTTTCTTTTCTCTTTTTCTTTTTTTTTTTAAACTTTGTTGGAAGGTATGCCAGTTGATAGATCCCGCTTCAGGTCACTGGTTGGCCAAAAACCTCTCTGGAAAGCTTCCAGGAATCCAACCTATACAATGTCATGAAATATGTAATTTATGTAGCCTCTTAAGTAGAAACTCCAACTGGAAAAGGAGTGAATGGTTTGGGTAACCTGTAATAAACCTTTCTTCTCTGTAGTACATTTATTTTGGTTTTTGAAGTGACCAAAAGTTATCATTTGTTGGTTGTTTGCATCTGTTTGAAAAGAGTTAGTGGTCTCAGTGGATAGGTGGCTGCATTATAAAAATTACTGTCACGCTTCTATACTTGGCACTAATTGGAAACAATTGGCAGTCTAGTAGACAGAATAAGGAATGGATGAGTGTAGATTTAACTCTTCTTCTTACTTTGGGTGTCTCACTGGAGGCATGTTAATTATAGTGTATAAATACTGCATTGATGAGCAACTTAGAAAGTCATAAAAGCTCCTACTACTTCTGCCAGTTCTATACTGTATCTTTTCTGTGCATAAATAATGATCTAATATGTGTCATGCTTTTAATTTGACACTTTTCATAAGTGCTTTGAAATAACTGATAAAAAGAACGAGTTATACTTGGATACACTTTGAAATAAAGCATATGAAAAGATGAATGCAATCATCCTATTTGGTGCTCTAGGCATGTAAATAACATTTACAGTAAATTGTTTTAGGTATTTTCATAGGATACAGGCCATATTTTTACATTTACACTTCATAGCATTCATGTCAGTGTTTTGTGAAGCTCACATACTTATATTCCTAAAAAGATTAAGAACATCCTGAATTTCGATACCATTGATTTTAGGGCTGCTATTAAAAATATACAACCTAATTCTCAAATCTGTTGCATCATTGGGTCTTTGAAATAAAATATAATGGCATTCTGTTGCTGGTCAAGCTCTACCTTTGCTTTCAGTATTACAAACATGATCTTGCACCTGTATATAATGAAGTTACAAAAATTATGGGTGGAATTTATTGCATAGAATACTAGGTATAGAATTTATACCTTCAATACAGAAGTCTGCCCAGGTTGAGGTGTAATCCAGTAGTTGTATTTCTAAAATGGTGTAAATTGTACCAACAACATTTGAAACTTTTTTGAAACTTGGAATATAGTGTAAATACCTGACTCCCAATTTTGCAAACTGAGATGGTTTATACCTGGTGGATTATAATGCCATGTTGCAAGTTAACATATTGAATATTGTTTGTCCCCGTAGACAGTGCTTTCTATCTTGTTCATTTTAAAAATGTATTTTTAATTTTCACATTCTCTGGTAGCCAGCAGCTGTTGACATGTGGGTTTATTTAAAAATTCTACAGGTGACTTAATTAAAATAGTTTTAATTTCAGGGATAGGAATATGATTACAAATGTGAAGAAAAAATTGTATTGGAAATCCTGCATCCTGCTTGGTCAAAAGCTATCGCAGTAGCTTAAAAGGGTACAAGTGATCAAAACTCGTTTTGCTTGAGTCATGTTACAAACTACCATGTTTCCAGATGCACTTGTTTCAAATAATCATTCCTTTGCTATTCTACTGCAATTCTTAACCACTTCAGTGTCATTTGAACAGTATTCACCCTGGGATCTACTGAGTTACTGTGGAAGTTTAATACAATGATGTACTGTATGGAGAAAAATCTTAGTTATGTAATAGTTTACTGAGTGACCTCAAAAGTCAATAGCAGTGAATCATAATCTGACAAAGTGCATTATTAAAGGGAGATCATTCTGATTTAAGTGCAGCGAGTTCTACAAAATTATGGTTTATCTCCTACGTGTTACAATGCCCACTCACTGGATGCCAGCCAAAACTTCCTTCTTAAGCAACTTAGAAATAATTAGCTTTCCTTAACAGTCATAACTAGCCTTAGGGAAAATGGTACCCTGAGTGAACTTGTATTTTGTCACCCCTTGCATCCCCACCCACCTCAGCAGTCACTCCGGCCCATCCTGGGTTGTCATTCATGTCCCCTTTCCTCCCCCCTGCTGCTTCTCACAGCCCCATTGAGCAGAGACAGTGCCATGCTCCCCTCATTGCTTCCTACCCTTGTGACCCAGAGATGGGGATGGGCCACCTAGAGCCTGAGCTGCAGAAATGCGGCTTAAGGGAAATGATGCTGGGGGTGGGGACTGCAGAGCCTTGCTCAGATGCTGCTGGTGCCTCCTGTTACTGCAGCTCCTGGCAGCAGCAGCATGGGCAGCCCAAAGTGGGCAAGACAGGGGCTTCCTGCCCTGGCCCCCACCCTGACCCTCTTGTGCCAGTGCCAGCAGCAGCATTGCTCTGCAGCGAGTAGATGCCAGAGCCAGGTGGGGTGGCCAGGGTGGACAAAGCAGCAGTGGTGCTAAAGACCCTGCTCCTTGGCTTGAGCGGGCAGGTGGGGGATTAGAGGCTGTACTAAGCAGCATGGCACCTGGCCCTGAGTGCAGAGCATGGCCTGTTCCTGTCCTGTGGGCTGGGGCCTCCCACAGGCAGAGGGCAAATGAGCAGCACTTCTACCACCACTCCCTGGCAGCGCTGCAGGGACCTGGCTGGGGTGAGGGCTTCTGGATTCATGATTGGTACCTTCCTGGCCACCAGCCCATGCCAAGTTCCCTCTGAGCAGCAGCTAGAGATGGGGGAGGGTGGGGCAGGGATGGCCCAGGGTGGAGCAGGGCAAAGTGATGCCACCCTGACCATGGTGCCCTGGGTGGGCGCCCACACTGCCCACCTCTAAGGCCAGTTCTATTAATAGGATGGGGTTGGAGAGGTGTCCTAGCTGTGATGATCAAGGAAATACGTGAAAAGCAAGGGGTTTTTGCTGTTATTTTTTGTTGGACTAACTCCCCAGATCAAGGGAAGATATCCCCTAAAAAAAAATCCTTGCTTGTCCCTTAACTAGATAAATTTAATTAATTAATTAATTAATTCAGAGCTATCCATTACTAATTATGACTTGAGTTAACCAGAATATTAGACCTCTTTGCAACCCCCTCCCCCAAAAACACAAAAACAAAAACAACTGTTTTCCTCCTCCTATGCATCAATAACCCCAATTTGGAATGAGCCCTATATCTATATAGCAGACAGGATCATCTGGTAAAAACTGCACAGTGCTATTACAGACTGTTTCCTTTAGAGCTCTTATTCTAAATGCTGCAATGGATCATCATAGTGAATGCTGAAAACATGGTCCGAGTGCCAGGCTGCTGCTTAGTGTGTCTCCACTACCATTGAGTGGCCTCCTAGTCAGCCCTGCAGCCTTTCCTATATTCCTGTTTCATGGGTATAGGAGCCCGTTTCAGTCTTCTAAGGTCTTTAATGTAAGATACTAGCCACTTAGTCCAAATTTCCATAATTGACATCTCATGGGTTGATCAGCTTCTTAATTCCATCAGGCCTATTTCATTTGCTTCTGATCTGTACTGGTTCCATTTAATACTGAAAATACTTTCCTAGAAGTACATCCCAATTCTTTGATTTTGGTAATATATTGTCCCTTAAGTGTAGTACTGTAGATTTTATGCACTGTTGCTGTAGTGTATGTATAATGTTCGAGTTCTAGAAATACTAATTGTTTCCTCTACAGAATTTAAGCTTCTATCAGTAAGAGAAGTTAAGCTTTTATCAGTAATGATGTTGTGATGAAAGATCACCTTGGAGTTCTTTTTTGTTCCTGTGAACTCAAGTATTTCACTAATGTTTCATGTTGGGTGATGTCTTCATGCCTTCAGGGAAGACAGAACTCCCTGCTTGCTGTAACATCCTCCATTAGCCACTCTGTATGTTTGATCGACCTTAACATTACTATATTGCCTGGGACCATATGGAGCATGTCCTCTTAGCTACTTGTTCTTAGAGTAGCTCTGTTAAATGAAAACCAATAAAAATGTGTATTAAAAACAGATACGTTAACAACTGCTTCCCATCTTAAAGCAATTAGCAATACCTGTTGAAGCTGTTCAGATTAGATTTGTTCAAGTGATTTGCCCAAACTGAGCAAGGGGAAGAAAAGACACTGTCTCCTAGCATGAGACTTCCCATTTGCCTTTTTTTACCCCTGCCAGATCATCTGTCTATCTTGTTTGATGCTGTGTGACACATGCAACATTTATAGCAGCTATCCTGTGACTCCTACAGAGTCTAACTTCATGCTGAGTGTATTCAAAGAATAGCCTTTTTTGGTAAGAGTCATTGTATCTGATTTTTGTATTTATTATACACAATAATATAATAAAATGCTAAAAGCTGACTGTATAACATTGCTTGATTGAGATTTATCATCACACTGAGATATCATTTAACCAGTGGAACTGAATTAACTTAGTTAAATTGAAGCCCTATGTTGACAAGAAAATTATAAATTCCATCTCTCAAAATCATAGTGGGCTGAAGAAATAAGAATTTTCTAACGATTGTGAAGGTAACAGAATGAAATCATTTTGCACATCATTTGGAAAGAAGCATATAGAGAAGTTACAAGTCTTACTCTGACTTCCACAAATAACTCTTCCCCCCCACCCCCCTAGGGGATTTCAGGAGAAACTGTATATCACATTATTTTATACTTAACAAAAACACTGCTGTTTTCTTTGTCCTTCACAACTTTACCAACCAAGTCCCATTCCATATGACCTTTGCTGTGCTCTTTGTAACACAGTTGATCAGGGTGAATGATTACTAGTGGTTGACATAATTGTACTGGAACCCATATGGGGGCAAAGTAAATGCTATATGTTTCTGTTGTGTCAAAAATGTCGTCTTATTAACTATGTCTTCTAACTTTTTAGGGTGCCTTTTTATTGTAACACTAATCTTTACTCTTCTTGGTTTTCCAGTATTTCATGTTTTTCCAGATTAAATTCTTACTCAATAATGGCATGTGGAACATAAGTAACCTAACCTAAACTTCACATGAATAAATATTTTTGGGGTTGGTTTTTATTTTAATATGCCAAGTCAGACTTAAACTCACAAAAGTATGGTTATTAAAAAAAAAAAAAAAAAAAAAAGCTTCTCAAATTCTATCTGCTCTACTTACTAGATTTTACAATGCTTGTGTTATGTAACGCCACTGTTCTAAAATGTTTTCAATACTTGACCATTTTAATATGCCTCTATTGAATTAGTTAACCAATTAATAAAGGAATATTTGCTGAAAATTTGAGAGAGAGTCTAGCCAGATATTAGGGTTATAATATATCATGTAATATTGAGGGCAAGTGTCTGTATATCTCCTTTTCCAAAACCTGTTTTATTACATTTTATTTAGTTTTGGATTATCAGCAAACCTGTTCAGGTTAGAGACAATGATGTATGGGCAAATGACATGTTGAGTAATTCTGCATACATAATGGTAATTTTGAGTAGACTAGTAGTCAGTCTTTAGTTGCACTTATTAAACATGCAAGTGTATGGCCTATATTATAAATTTATTTTATTTTTTTAAATTAGGTAAGTCCTGTCTTTTCAATCTATAAGCTCTAGATACAATATTACTAATATTGTTAGTAACATGGACAGGAAAATTTGAGAAGCCTAAAAATGTGAAAAACAGAGGATGTAAACTAGAATGTTTTATCAAATATCATAATTCATTTGTTTCTCCTAAAATACTTCACCTGAGTTTAGTTGAAATGAAATGCCAGGAGCATCTAAGAGATTTTTCATTTTAGGCTAACTGAATAATAATATGTTTATAAGTGTTGCTGAAAGGGAAAATACAGTTTTAAAAAAAACAAAGGTAATCAGATTTCCATACAACAACCCCTGATTTCCATACAATTTTTAAGTGTGTGCAAAAATGTTTTTGATTTTCCAAAAGTTTACTGAATAAATACGTCATAGGGCCCCTCTACACATGCAGGTAAAGGTGCAATGGGACCTAATGTGCTATCCCCACAGTTGTGCCTGCTGCTATGCCATACATGTATGGCAGGAGCTGTGACTGCGGGATTGCGAACCAGATCCCATCATGCCTTATTGCCCCATGTGCTGGCAAAAAGCAGGCTTCCATGTCTGGGAGCCTCCACAGCTGAGAGATCACAGCAGCTGGGAGCTCCCAGGTTCAGAGGTGCACATAGGCCCTTCGCCCTCCTCCCCCCCCGGCCATTGGGAGCTCTGATCAGATGACAGGACTCCCACCAACAAGGGCCTTTGGTCATATGTTCAATTAATGATGTGATAGGAAGCAGGTACAAAGTTATTACGCACATTTGTGGAATAACTTTGTAGCTTATTCCTCTTTTTATCTCACCATTAATTGATTGAACTTGTGGCTGGATGACCTGCTTGAGGCATGATTAACTAGTTAATCACACCTTAAGTTTTACATGTAGATGGGGCCAGAGGATCTCCTGCCATGAAGTACAAATAGGTAAGCTCTGTGACGCAGCACTACCTGGAGATCAGAATTGCACCCATTGGTTTGTTTAGTTTATAATGCTTCCTGAATCTGCTAGTGCAAAACCCACTTACAAAGGGGGAAAGGGGCAAAGAGGCTTCCTTGGCTGACCAGAGAAATCCAGAGCAGTTTAAGGGCAAAAAGGGGGGCATATAAGCAGTGGAAACAAGGAGAGATTACTAAAGAGGAGTATACCTCCTCAGCTCGCAGTTGTAGGGAGGCAGTTAGAAAGGCCAAAGCTACCATGGAGCTGAGGATGGCATCCCAAGTTAAGGATAACAAAAAATTGTTTTTTCAGATATATAGGGAGTAAAAGGAAGGCCCAGGGCTGTATAGGACTACTACTGAATGGGCAAAAGCAATTGGTGACAGACAGGGGGGGACAAGGCTGAACTCCTCAATGAGTTCTTTGCCTCAGTGTTCCTAAATGAGGGGCAAGGCAAGTCTCACAATGGGATTGTAGAGAGACAACAGCAGGGTGCCAGACTACCAAGTATTGACCCTGAGATACTGCAGAGCCACTTGGAAGAACTGGATGCGTTTAAGTCGTCAGGCCCGCATGAGCTCCATCCGAGGGTACTGAAGGCACTGGCTGATGCATTGCACAGCCACTGGCAAGAATATTTGAGCACTCGTGGCACACGGGCCAGGTCCCAGAGGACTGGAAAAGGGCCAATGTGATCCCTATTTTCAAGAAGGGGAGGAAGGAGGATCCAGGCAACTATATGCCAGTCAGTCTCACTTCCATCCTTGGCAAAGTCTTTGAAAAGATTGTTAAGGCTCATATATGTGAGAACCCATTAGGAAAAATTATGCTGAGGGGAAACCAGCATGGGTTCATAGCAGGTAGATCATGACTAATCTAGTCTCTTTTTAGGACCAGGTTACAAAACACCTGGACGCAGGAGTAGGGGTAGACATTGTTTACTTAGACTTCAGGAAGACCTTCGATACTATATCCCACCCCATACTGGTGAACAAGTTAAGAGGCTGTGACTTGGATGATTACACAGTCCAGTGGGTGGCAAATTGGCTAGAGGGTCATACACAGAGAGTGGTGGTGGACAGGCCAGTATCGACCTGGAAGGATGTGGGCTGAGGGGTGCCACAGGGCTCAGTCCTTGGACCGATACTCTTCAATGTCTTCATCAGTGACTTGGACGAGGGAGTGAAGTGTACTCCGTCCAAGTTTATGGATGATACAAAACTGTGGGGAGAAGTTGACACACCGGAGGGCAGGGAACAACTACAGGCAGACCTGGACAGGTTGGACAAATGGGCAGAAAACAATAGAATGCGATTTAACAAGGAGAAATGCAAAGTGCTGCGCCTAGGGAAGAGAAATGTCCAGCACACCTACTGCCTAGGAAATGACCTGCTCGGCAGCACAGAAGCGGAAAGGGATCTCAGAGTCCTAGTGGACTCCAAGATGAACATGAGTCGGCAGTGTGACGAAGTCATCAGCAAAGCTAACTGTACTTTATCATGCATCAGCAGATGCATGACAAACAGAACCATGGAGGTGATACTTCCCCTCTATCAGGCACTGGTCAGACCGCAGTTGGAATACTGCATGCAGTTTTGGGCGCCACACTTCAAGAGGGATGGATAACTTGGAGAGGGTCCAGAGAAGGGCCACTTGTATGGTTAAGGGCTTGCAGGCCAAGCCCTACGAGGAGAGACTAGGGCACCTGGACCTCTTCAGCCTCTGCAAGAGAAGGTTGAGAGGCGACCTTGTGGCTGCCTATAAATTCATCATGGGGGAGCAGAAGGGAATTGGTGAGGGCTCCTGGGGGTCACAAGAAATAATGGCCATAAGCTAGCAGAGAGCAGATTTAGACTGGACATTAGGAAGAACTTCTTTTCATGGTTAGAGTGGCCAAAATCTGGAATGGGCTCCCAAGGGAGGTGGTGCTCTCCCCTACCCTGGGGGTCTTCAAGAGGAGGTTAGATGGGCATCTGACTGGGGTCATCTGAACCCAGCACTCTTCCCTGCCTATGCAAGGGTCGGACTCGATGATCTATTGAGGTCCCTTCTGACACTAACATCTATGAATCTATAAAACATAAAGGAGACACAAGCCATTTTTATTAGGTGTTTTACTTGCTCTTCTTTCCCTGAACATACTGTGGCAGGTTAGCTGTCTGTAAAGAAAGCCTTGTACGGATTCTCAAGTGAATTTCATCTTTAGATTAGACAGGCAAAACCTCCAGACTCTACTCAGTTGCTCTGTAGCTGTGTTTACACTAGCCTTTATTCCTTAATACTTGCCACCATTACTACCATTGGCTTTTTTATCACCATATTTCCTAATCCTATTCAGAGTAAGTTTAAATGATACAGGGCATGTCTACACAAGACGCTTAATGCCCATTGAACTAATTCTAATGCACATTAGCGTGGCTGGCAAAAACCATGATAATGTGCTAATATGCAGTAGATTAGTCCAATGGGCATTAAGCATCACACAAAAAGCACTCATCTGTACTAATGCTCAGTAGCTCTGATTAAGGTGCATTAAATTATTACCTGTTTTTACAGGGTCTAAATTTAATGTACCATAATTGTGGTGCATTAATGAATGTGTAGACATGCCCACAGTGTTAAAAATAAAGCTGGCAACTACTTGCACCATTTCTTCTAGAGCTCCCACTACTGGACCTGAGCTAGTGATAGCAACAGTGAAGAATTCAAGGGCATAAGGCTGGTATAGAAAAACACTAAAAGAAAGCCACACACTACTGTTTTAGTCCATCCAGTGATACACCAATGAGCATGACACAGATCAGTCTTTAGTATGTAAAGATTAATTCCTGGATTACCCTAGATGTAAACTCTAATTGCTATCCAGCTGATTTAAAAAAAAAATGATAGAATTAATAAAATATTTAGGTATTAGGGTTAAATGAAAGAAAGCCTCAAAGGAAGACCTGAGACTGCAGACCAGAAACAGGCAATTGAAATGCACTCACTTGTAACTGTGAGGAAGGGAACATTCAAGAGGGAAAGGGCTGTGTTATTACCTGTTGAGTATAGAGAAGCTGGCAAAGGGAGCACATAAAGTATAATGAGTTGGAAAACCCTTGTTTATGTTAAGTCCATGGGGTTTTTTTTAGGTTTCAGCAAAGTTATTGGATAAGAACAATCCATCTTCTGAAGTTATTGTTTATGTTTCCCTGGAGGACATACACTGTAAGGTCAGAGATGGAACTGTGGTTCTGTGAAAAGGTTTCTTCCACTGGGGATTGGGTGTTATTCCCCTTTATCATTTCTCTTTACATTTTTTATTCTGGAGCATAGTGGTTGTTCAGTTTCACCCATGGAGTTTTCATGAGGACATTTGGAGCATTGGCTAAGTTATATCATATTTTATGATAAGCATATTTAGGATCAAGAAATTCTAATGGTTTTGCTGTGCAGTGTATAGATTGTGGTGATGGATACTTGTTGGATGGTTTTGCACTTGTTGTTTAGGCAGGGTCTTGTTCTGTTTGGTATGCCTTGGGCAGTTGGGAGTTTGCTTCTTACTATGAGTTAGGCAATATTGTGGGTTTTTTTTTGAAAAGCCAGGAGCAGGGGTAAAGTTGGGCATATTTTTCTCTAGGTGTGATCTTTTTCAAGTACAGATCATAACAATTTGGTTTTTCTTATGTTCCAGTGTGGAAGTGACACTGGAGTTTGTGCTAGGCAGGGGTTTTCTTTTTGTATTGTACTAGCTTTGAGTGGTATTTGGCTAGATCATTCACAGATGTGGTCTGTTTCTCTGCTGGAGTGTGAAGACAGTTTTTAGTTTGGTGAGGTACATGTTGCAAATATTCTCCTCAGAGTAGATGTGGTGGTATCTGAAGGCCTGGCTACATATTATACCTTTCTTGAGTCCTAGTTTGTGGAAATAAGTGTGTGTGGACTTGGGATTGTTCAGCCTGGAGAAAAGAAGATGTGGGGGGACTTGGTCACAACCTATAAGTATATCAGGGGCGTACATCAGAGCTTGTGGGAGCATCTATTCACCAAGGCCCCGCAGGGAAGGACAAGAAATAACAGGCACAAACTGATTGAAGATCACTTCATGTTAGACATAAGGAAAAACTTCTTTACAAGCTGAGTGCTGAGGGTTTGAAACAGGTTCCCCCCAGAGGTGGTACAGTCATCCACCTTGGTGATCTTCAAAAAATGTCTTGATGCTCATCTTGCTGGGGTCATCTGATCCCAGCAGTCTTTCCTGCCCAAGTGCAGGGTGGCTAGACCTGATGATCTGTAAGGTCTGTTCCAGCCCCTAGCAACTATGAAACTATGGTGGCTGGTGGGTTTTTTGTTTGTTTGTTTGCAGTTGTTTTTAGGGTGCCATTCTGGATATGGACTGTGGTATCTAGAAAGCTGATGTCTCTGTAAGAGTATTCCAGAGATATTTTGATGGAAAAGTGGTAGTTGTTGAAATTGTGGTAGAAATCAATTAGCGAATTCAAGTTTTCAATCCTGATGATGAGAGTATAATTTATGCAGCATAAATACAGTGCAGGTTTGGTGGTGCAGTTTTTTAAAATCTTTTCTTTGAGGTGGCTCATGAAAAGATTGGTATATTGTGCCCAAAGCTGTGTCCAGAGTTTGGAGGAAGTATTGCTTGTTAAAAGTAAAACTGTTGTGGGTGAAGATGAAATGGATGATCATGCAACACACTATGGTTGCAAATCTGAGTGTGTTTTCTGTGCTTTTAGGTATTTCAGACCATCTGTAATGCCTTCCTAATGTGGGAGATGTTAGTGTCTAGGCTAGTAACATCATAGGTTGCCTTCTCTGGGAGATGTTTAATATTTCAGATTTTGTTGAGGAAGTTTGTTTGGTCTTGTGGAAAACTTGATCTTTGAGTAATGAATGGCTTGAGGATAATGTCTTTGAACCCTGATAGCTTTTCAGTGAAGGTACTGCAATTGAATGTGATGAGTCTGTCATGACTTCCTTCTTATGTATTATGGGGAGCATGTAAAATGTTCCTGGGGTGGAAAATTACGAGTTTAGTTTGTGGACTTTTTCTTGAAGCTGGCAGGGTAAGGATTTGATAATATCTTGAATTCAAGGGTGAATACTGGTGTGTGATCCTCTGGGAGTTTCTTATAATAGTTGGTGTCAGAGAATTGTCTATTAGACTTGTTTATGCAGTCCTTGTGGTTGAGGATGACACTTGTTCTTCCTCTGTCTTCTGGTTTGATCACTGCTTTGTTGTTGATCTTAGAGGATTTGATAATGTTCAAATCTTTAAACAAAAGGAGTTGTTATAAAAAAGATGTGATAAGCTATTCTCTACATTCACGAAAGAACAGGACAGGGCATAGTGTCACAGGGCATTGACATTTTAGCTTGGATATTAGGAAAAAAAACCTCCTAACTATGAGGATGTTTAATGACTGGAACAGATTACCAGAGAGGCTGTGAAATCTCCATCATTTGAATTTTTTAAATGCAGGTTAGACAAACACTTGGCTGGGATACAGGAGCAACCCTGCCTTTAGCAGAGGGTTAGTAGAAATGACCATCTGAGGTTCCTTCCAGTCCTATTTTTATACAATTCTATAAAATACTAACAGCAAAGTGAAAATAAAAACTGTTATTGATTATATAAAGATTATATTAAATTTATTCTTGGCACTCCATTTACAGTCTAAGCTTCTTCTTGCTGTTGTACCATCTTATATTTGTGTTTCAGTCCAACTTTAACTATGAAATTCTCTATTTGGAGTGTTGTGTCTTCCTTAATGCTTTTTTAAAAAGTATTTTATTGGCTGAATATGCTTATTGTAACCAATAAAGACACATTAAAGCATTAAAGTAGAACATGACCATGAATGTCTGTAACTTGTTAGCAAAAACTGTAACAATATTTATTTGCCTGAAGGGACATCCTCATTATCAATTTATTTTTCACTTTTCAAACAGATAAAATTGGAAGTGCAATTAAGTTTGATGCTTTTTTAATTTCCACTAATTTTGTAATTGATATAAACCAAAATTAATTTTGACTTTTTCAAAATCTTACACTTTCATAAAGTTAAAATAGGCTTCAAGAGCACATTAGTGCACTGCAAAAATTAATACATGCAAAGCAATGTAAGCACATGGCACTTTTAATATTTCAGTGGCCCGGGGGCACTGTTATCTGGTCTTTTCTGGGAAATCACTCATCATGTAGCTATCGGGGAAAGAGAGATGCATCCCCTTTTCTGGGAGCAATCCAATGCAGTATGGATATTAATTAAATTTATTAAACAAATAACACAGCGACTCAGGGAAGCAGGGGTCCATCTGCCAGCTCCACAGATTGATCTCTGCAGAGACGCGAGTTGAATGGTAGTTAAAGCTAAGTTGCAGAGCTCAGCAGATGGGCTCTTGTCTCTAGTGGGGGAGATTTGGTGGCGGTCCAACAGCTTTTTTCCCCCTCCAGGTTTTTGTTCCTTGCAACTGCGATTGAAGAAGCACTTCTCTGTCTTTTCTCAGCCTCACCCCCCCTTTTGTTTATCTGAGCAATGTTTAAGTCTGAGTGATTTGTTAGAGAGGCAGTCCCGGCTGATCTCATTTTGCGTATGTGATGTAAACCTCAAGCAGAAAATAATTAGGAAAATGTAATCCCATTGACTTTACACCCCACTTGTGTACACTGCTACATCTCAGCCTGGTGCCTTGGAAAAAAAATCTAGAAGCAGGGATTGTATTTAGTATTCAGAATTACTGTATGTCATGCATATATTTTCGAGAAAAGCTTTTCATTTAAGGTTTGCATACACAGTGTGCAGGCACCACTGCTTAATGTCTCTATACCCAGACTATGTTTTTAATGTTTTATTTCATTTTATTTTATGTTTCTATTCTCTTTTTGGGGTTTTTAAATTGTTTTTGAATACCAAGACTGTCTTCCTGTAGCCTGATGCTGAATGAGGATTGACTTATGAGCTGTTTGTTGAATATTGGTCTACCAGCAACCTACTGTATTGTCTAACACTCATTATGAGAACACTAGTGGATGAAATATCCACATAGTTAATTATGTATTTGGGCTCTTTATTTATTACATATTTGCAGTTGGGGAGATCTTTAGGCAAGTGTGTGTGTGGGGGGGGGGGAATACATGCTGTTAGAGACCAGTCATAATGCCACTTAAGTCGTTGGCAGAACTCCTGCTGACTAACAGTGAGAGCACATCTGGGCCCATAATGCTGTAGATGACAATGGGGAATTCCACTGGATGTTGTTCAAATGCCTAGTGAGGAGATTTCATAACATCTAGTCAGTTTGGCCTTGTCTCCATGGATCATTGCAACAAGAAATCCCAAGCCATGTAAATTCAACCATTCTGTGAAAATCATAATTAAGAGAGATGATAGGTTATAAAATGGACCTATTGTTTGTTAAAAAAAAAGAGAACACACTCCTCTTTCCTTATTGAGCTTTTAACCAAGCAAAATGGCTATTCAAATCAGTGGAAATGATTCCAGTAAAATGCAGTTTACAAATTAAACAGAAGATTTGGAAGGGGGGGGGAGGGGGTGATAGTTGATGTCTCTTACTGAACCTTTGTTGTTCACTCTGCATTGACTTTTTCACTGGCTTTTTGCTCAGAGCAACCTTATTTATAACAATGATAACATTTAAGTGAAAGCATGAAAATTGGCAGGCTTTGTCCAGGGGAAGAGTTTTGCTTCCACCAGAGGTTGCAGTGTGGCATTATGGCTATGCTTTCATTTTTAGTTCATGCTGACATTAATAATATGAATGCTTCAGTTACTATGGTAAATTGTCAGAATTAGTTGTTTTTTCATTAGTGCCCTGCCAAGGATTATTCTGAACTGTAAGACACATCACTGCACCACAGCTCTTTATAGTAGTTTAAACTGGCCCAGCTTAATGCAGAGAAGAGAGATTTTTTGCTGAAATATGTTTGTTTACCAATGTGTAGTAGGTGAACTACCCATTTATTTAACTAATTTGTTGGAATTGAGAAACCTCAAGGGATATGCAGTCTGCATTTGAATTCATAGGCTATTTACCATAATCTCTTCACCATCTTATACCTGGACTAATTTTGCTAGCTGATTTAAACAGCAATCTAGGCATTCTGGCATCTCAATTTAAGAGGAGATTGGATGTTGTTCTTGAAGTGAAATGCAAATGTTTTATTTTTGCCTGGAAACAAATTTGTGCTGGTTTTTCCCCTTAAATTAAGATAGGGTTTGAAAATTACCTATAGATCTCAGGATATATTTTTAGATGGGGGAAACATCATGATCCTGTAAGTCAGTATAAACTAGTAAAATTTACGAAATAAAGGGAAAAAGTTATTGGAGACGCTTGATCAGTTTGCTGGACTAAAAATCATTCTTTGTCCTTTTGCATATTTTAGAAGCAACAGGATGATGCTAATTAATCAGCAATTAACAGTGCCACTTTTTATTAATATTAGGGAAATTAGTTACTGTTTAGACAAAATCAGTTTTGCTTCATGAATTTTAACACCAGTATTCTTTTTTTTTAACATGAGGAGAACATCCATCAGTGTTGCTGAGAGCTGTCTAAGGGTAGGGTAGCAAAATATGGCTGCTTGGGTCTAAATTTTGCTCTTAATAGAATCTGTGCTGCCCTACTAATTTAAATGGGGTTGTAGGAATGTAAGAGAAACAATGGGTCTCAGGTAGCATTTAGATATGAAATATTTTTTACTTCGTCTATCTCTACAAAAATACTTTTAACTCTGACCTAGCATTCCCCGCAATGGCTATTTCTAAATTCTAAGCATCTCTCATGCTTGTATTTTTTTTCTTTTTCATGAACATAGCATTCAAGAAAGGGAACAGTCAGGATTTAGTCTCTGTGTTACATGCTTCCCTTGAGAGGTCTCTCATTCTGTAATACAGATCTGTAACACTTGTCACAGAATTCTTAGAAAGAGTATCTCCTGATTTTTATGACACCTAGCTATCATGGTGAAAGGGACAATAGAAATATCTAAAAACAAGATGTCAAGAAATGTCCACTTGGGCCATATCATTCTCTTCACATATTTCTGATTCTGAGCTTTGCTCTCGAGGGAGTGTGGGATGGGCGAAAGGCAAATGCTGGTATTGTCTAGTTGATATAATTATCACTGTGTGGGAAAAAACAGGGGAAATAGGAAATTCTGAAGCAACTCAGTGGCCACGTCTACACGAGATGCTTTCTGTGCAGTAGTTCATTACTACGGCACAGTAGCATCATGTGACATGACACTGCTGGGCAGTAGTAACGAGCCACTGCGCAGTCAGCATCACTTAAAAGTCATCCGTCATTGCTACTGTGCAGTAACTCTAGTTACTGCATAGTCATTTAATATGTATGTGTACAAGTACTAATGACAATGCAGTAACAACTGCGTAGTCAGCATCTCATGTAGACATGGCCAGTATATCTTGTAAAGTATATTCACAAAGGTAAGGTCTGCATTAGTGAGAGTTTCATGTACAATGTTGCATGGATGTACGTGCAAATACAGCTTTCACTGATAATACCAAATAAATTGCCATTTGGCTCTTCCATGATACTCAGTTGTAAACTTTGTAAAAGTCCAAATCAAGAAATGAGGGGCAAAGATAATAAATGTCTGGACCTCTTCACTTACCTAAACAATAACTTTTACTTGAAAGCTTTGGCAACTTCTTCTAAGCCCAGTTACCTCCACCTCTGGTAGAGAGGGAGAGAAGGGTATAAAAAGAAGAGAGTGAGTCCATTCCTGAAGTCTTCTCAGTGTTGCTTTGCTAGAGTTTTCCTGCCAATAACTGTTGACAACCTGGTCACGACTGCTGCATCTCTAGAGAAGCATTGTTAATGGATTAATGTCTCTTTGATCCCAGATTCTGGACTGGGAAGAATAAACCTTGTGAGCCTTCATGGAGTCAAGCAGAGACATGCCAAAGTTCTTCCCTTGGTATTCTTTCTGAAGGCACCTTATCTCTGTCATTGTTTGGAAGATTCAGAACAGAATCTCTTCTGTTTTGTTCTGTTCCTCAACATCCTCCTTTGACTCAATGCTATGTAGACAAGCAGACTTGTATCGAGCAAATACATTTAAGTACATAGGCTAGGGATCAAACTGAGAATATTCATACATCTGTAATGCACAGATGTCTTCCACATTTTTCACAGCCTTTCTTACAAGTCAAAAAGTGAAGCTGCGCCTTTGTTTTCACTGTCTCTTTGTGGGCGCCATTTCCAGGTAAGAACTGTGTGCTTTAACTTTTCTCAGAGGAGAATCTTGCTGTTCACCCTTTATTTGAACTATATCACCAGACAACATTGCCTCCTGTTTATTAACTGTATTACCTCAGCAGGCCCAGTTAGTTTTAACTGTTGCACTACACTTGGTCCTGGGAATGACCGTAAACTTCATCCCTCTGGAGGGCTTCGTGGCAATGTGGTGCAGCTACTTGTGATGGGGTAGCTCCTATAAAATACCATAATGTTGAAACCTCCACAGTAAGGTAAATTTAGGGTGCCTCAAAACCCTGTCTCCCACTGCCTTGTGGATATTCCTTGGCTGGAAAAAGGCTAAGGGACATCACCCTGATGAACACTCCCTTGCTTTGCTATTAGAAACAGCTTACTGTCTTTCTGTGAAAGCCCCATTGCTGTATCTATTTGACTTATAATCAGGGATCTGGGTTTTCCATTTCCCAGGGAAAAACAGAAAAGAATGTGGATTTCCCATTTTAACAGAGAAACACACAGATTTCCCACTTTTGCAAACAGTTCTCTGCAGGCTGGCAGAGTTCCAGCCTGCAAGGGGCTGTGGGGAGCAGGAGAAGGGCGGTCAGGCAGGGTGAGCCATGTGCATTTGTACACATATGTATGTACATGGCTGCCAGGCATCTTGGAGTACAGCTCCTGCAGGTAAGTGAGGCAGGGGGAGGGAGTGGGGATTGAGGCCCCCATAGGAAGGGAGGGAGGGAGTTGGGCAGGGCTAGGGCTGGGACTGGAGCTGCTGCCCAGCTGGGGTGGTACGTGGCCTTGGGCTGGAATGTGCAGCTGCAGGAGCCCAGCAGGGAGCAGGACAGGGCTGTGGGTGGCTCACCAGGAGGCCGAGGGGTGGGGCTGGCTCCCTGGCACTGTGTGCACTCCTGGGGGAGCATGGGGGGCACATGCTACTCAGATCTGTGCACAAACTGGGAGCAGATGTGGGCTGTCCGCTGCAGGCTTAGGATCCCTGCCCTGCTGCCCTCCTCACAGGGCCTCTGTGGCCCAGTGGGTGAGACCCAGT
>NW_005842523.1:297489-309813 GCF_000455745.1 Alligator sinensis
GTGGGGCTGAGTGGGGCGGGGTAGGGAAGCACATTGCCACTGGGAGCTCTGTCCCACCCTGGCAAAAGTGCCCCCTGCCTGCGTGATAGCAGTGGAATAGTGGCACAGAGTTGTGCCCCTTGCTGCTACCAGGCAGGGAGGGGATATCAGGGCAGCATGGAGCTCCAAGTGGTGGCACTGAGCTTCCCGGGCCTGCTCTGCCCTGCCATGCCATGTCCTTCTGGCTGGGCCACAGAGGTCCCAGGGGAGGGCAGCAGGGTGGGGAGCCTGAGCCCACCGCCCACATGAGCTTCGCTCTGGCCATGCTGCCCTTAGGGGAGGGGGGCCGGGTTCTATTTGTGCTCCACTCTGCCGCAGTAGCCACTGCCTCCCGCAGATGGCAACCGGGGATCAGGCACTACTGTGGGGGACAGGGAGCTGTGGACCCAGGTCCCTGGCCCCATAGCCCTGGCAGCTGGGGGCCCTATCTTGCAGGGCTAGGGGGTGGGAGGGCTGTGGGTGGGGAGTGAGGGGCACCAGCAGTGGTGGGGGGACATGAGTGGGGAGTGAGAGGCACCAGTAGGGTAGTGGGGCTGTGGCTTGGGAGTGAAGGGCCTGGACCTGCATCCTGATGAGCAAAGGAAGCAGGAGGAGCTCTGATTTTCCATGTTAAAAAACCCAAAATCAAATACCGAAATTTATAGGTACTTAGAATTTATTTGATTATAGTGATCGAGGCACTGGAAATCTTTCAAATTGCTTTAAAATTGTAAATATATCAATAAAACATTGTGTTCAGTTGATACCTCTATATATAGTGGTGTTTCATTTTAATCATGGATTTTGCGTTTTTTAATCAGAGAATTTGTGATTTTTAACCAGAAAAAAAACAGATCTCTGTGAAGCCTGGTGCTCAGAGTGCATACACAGAATGGCTTTCATCACATTGTTTAGTGTCCATGGGCACTTTTACATGTACTCTTGGGGAGGTGGCAGCGTCTTGTGTATCAGCATAATTAAAGTGCTGCAACGTCTTGTGCATCAGCATCCCAGCACTTAAAAATGGCAGTGGGTACTTGAACTGGAGCTCATTTAAGTGCCCCTACCACCATTTTTAAGTGTGGGTACACTGCTACATGAGACACAGGAGGCTGCTAGAATGCTGTCATTGCCACACTCCAGCAGACTCAATTAATTGAGTATTTACAGCACGTTGGAGCAACCTCCGTGCTCATGTATAGGCACCCTATGTGTGGGCGGGTGTGTCTGGGGATGTCTTGCCTATTCATGTCTCTGCCTCCAGTTCCTTCTTCTCTTCTGCCATGCCTTGATGTTTTGATAATAAAAAAATAAAAGGAATGTGAGATGTTATCCAAGGAATAAATAAAAGGAATGTGATTAGTGGCATAACTGGATGAGGGAGGTTCTTTTCACAGGACTCCTCCTCCTCTACATCTTGCCCCATACCACACCCAGTTGGATTTAGGCTTATGGTCGTATCACACAAGTTGGAGTCTGGACAGCATGCACCATCTGGTTCTTGAGTCAGTCTGTCTCTGGTAACCTTCTGCTTCCAATTTACATGAAGCAAACCTTAGGTGGATTCTCCCTTTTATCACCATCACTGGTAGCAAATCAGGTTAATTACCGAGGCACCAATCCAACGTTAGTCTATTATCCCCCAGCTAATAAACTCAATCAGTTGTCTTTGTAATTCATCAATTAATAATTCATTGCTTTCTGGTTTGTCAACTCAATCAATTATTTCCATAATTCATCAATTAATAATCTATTACCTGCCGGCCTATCAGCCCCATCAATTAACTCCATAATTTATCAATCAATAGTCCATTATTCACTGGCTTATTAACCCAATCAATTATCTTAGTAATTCATCAATTAATAGCCAATTAGTACTTATTTATTACCTCAACTAGTGATCTTTGGGAAGAAGCTTGCCCCGTCTTCATCAGTCTTGGTTCCCCCTCACATGCTCTGCTCCCTTCAGGAGTCTCTGGCTGCTTCACCTCACTTGCTGGCTTTGTTCCCCAGGAGTCCATCTGAGTCCTCTGCCTGCAATTAGGTGGCTAGACTTTCCATCCCTAATTTCAGTTCTGGTCCCGGCTCTGGTTCCATGTTTCCATGTGGCTTACATGACATTCTGCTCAACTGTGCATTCCCCTCTCTGTGGGGTCCGCAAAAGTGCCAGCAGCCCTTTGAATATCCAGTGGAATGCCTGCGGTCTAATGGGGGATGGCTCCTGCCTCACGTGATTGCAGGCCACCTAGGTTACCACCTCTGGTCCCAGGCTGAACCTGGGAATCTGTTCCCAAGCCCTCAACATCCACACCACCTTCCCAAGTCCATCAGATAAGTTCCTATGTGGCATCCTGCCTGGCAGGGACCAGTGCCCTGTTATACTATATGCTTACCCTTCAAGCTAGTGATGAAGACAAAAACATTTTCTACCAACAACTCAAAGAAAAGATTCAGAAAATTCACAGAAATGAGACCATTATAATACTTGAATGTAACTTGAATGCAAGAGTTGGATGTAGTTTTAATACTTGGCCTGGTATTCTGGGCATACATGGAGTTGGTAATATGAATGCAAATGGCCAGCAAGTGTTAGAACTTTTTGCAAGTCAAAATCTATGTGTTACCAACACATACTTTGCTGGGAAAATCACAAGAAAGACATCATGGAAATATCTAAGTTCAGGGCACTGGCACCAATTAGATCTAGCACTGGCCAGGCATAACCACTTGAAAGTAATCCTGCATATGAGGTCTTATCACCATGCTGACTGCAACACTGATCATGCCTTAATCTGTTGAAAAGTCAGAATCAATGTAAAAAAGGTCCATTGTAGCAAATCTACCAGTTGTCCTCAGATAGACATCAGTCAAACTAAAGACATAGAAAAATGCAGACTATTCAAATGAATAAGCTGTGAAAGCAAGTGTGTTTAATAATGCAGCCACCAAGGCTTGGGAATGCTTAAAAACTAACATGTACAATGATGCTATAACAGCATTTGGCAAAAAATGCAGGAAAAATGCAGATTGGTTTGAAGAGCACTTGAAACCCTTCTGCCACTGGCTGACAGCACTAACCAACTACTATAAGAAATCTCCCAACCCTATAACACTGGAAAATCTGAGAAAGGCTCAAAGAGAAATGCAAAAGGAAGCTAAAAGGTGCACCCAAGATTTTTGGCTGAAACTCTGTGATGACATTCAGAAAGCGGCTAATGCAGGTGATAGCCATGGAATGTACAAAGTTGTCAAATGAGCAATTGGTCCAGTCAAGAAGAAAGCAGTTCTGCTGAAAGACTTAAACAGAAATGTCATTACTGATAAACAAAAACAACTTGAGCATTGGATTGCACACTATGGAATTCTATACTCCAGTGAGACTGAAATCAAACATGAAGAGCTCAAAGGATTACTAGTTCACATTTCTGATGGATTTGGACAATGAGCCTATATTAGAAGATTTTCAGAAAGCCATTAAATCAATTCCTTGGAACCAGACATCTGGCAATGACTGTTTGCCTGTTGAAATCTACAAATTTTCCAACAACTAATTACTTCGAAAACTCATGATGTTACACTGCTCTGTTGGAAAGAAGCAATGGTACCACAAGATTTCAAAGATGTTTGGTTTCTATAATTATACAAAAACAAAAGGGATAGAAGTGGCTTTGACAACTATAGAGGTATCTCATTGTTGAACATTGTCCGCAAAAATTGCCAGTCACATCATGCTCCTTAGGTTGCAATCTCTAGGTGAAAGAATCTATCATGAAAGTCAATGAGATTTTTGCTCAGGATGCTCCATCACTGATATATTTTCAGTCAAGCAACTGTAAGAGAAGTGTAGGCCAAGCAACTGTAAGAGAAGTGTAGGCAAAAATGAAAACCACTGTACAAAGCCTTTGCTGATCTGATGAAGGCTTTTGATACAGTCAACAGCCTGGGCTTTTTTACTGTTCTGAAGAGGTTGAGTTGTCCCCCCAAACTTGAACATAATTAACTCATTACATCAAGGTATGAAGGCCACTGTAGTGTATAAAAACAAAGAATCAAACTCCTTTGACATCAACAGGGTGAAACAGAGGTGTGTCTTAGCCCCTGTGCTTTAAACATCTACTATATTTTTATTCCTGCTTCTTCATGCATTCAAAGACAGCAATGATGGCATTTATCTTTGAACCAGACTAGATGGAGGCTTGTTCAACAATGCAAGGTTTAGAGAGAAAACCAAGGTGACAACTGGTACTGAGAGACTTCCTGTTTGTGGATGACACGGCCTTGGTTGCCCACAGTGAATCTTCCCTCCAAAACATCTTGGGCAGATTTTCTGCATAATGCAAGAGCTTTGGGCTGACAATTAGTCTCAAGAAGACTGTGTTTATGTACCAAGGAGTGCAAGAACATGACATCACTCTGGAGGATAAATCTCTTGGTGTCATTAACAGTTTCTGCTACTTGGGTTCTATGATCAGGAGGAATCTATACCTTCAGACTGAGCTGACTAATAGAATTGGAAAAGCAGCTAAGAACTTGGGGCTATTACAGCAATGTGCATGGAATAACAGCAAACTATCAGCTAAGGTGAAGGTGCAAATTTACAAGACTTGTGTGCTGTCATCCTTGCTTTATGGTTCAGAAATGTGGACTACATATGCTAGGCACATCAAAAGACTGAACAGCTTCCATATGAGATGTCTGCATAGGATTCTGACAATAAAATGGGAAGACCAGAACACCAAACACAGAGATAATGGACCACACAGGACTGACACACTTAAAAACCACTATCAAGAAGAGGGGGTTGTGATGGACCAGCCATTTCAGGAGAATGAGAGGAAACCATATCCCCAAGTACATGGCTGACTGGTGCCTCCTGAGTCTGGGGAGGCACCAGTGGGGCATGATTGGGGGAGGGGGTCCCCCAGAAGCCAGCTGGTGACTGGGGGGGTCCCCCAGCAACCAGTCGCCAAGTGCACTTGTGAATGCGGCATGGCAGTGGCGGAAGTGCCAGCAGGTGGAGCCAATATCGGGGGGGATGCTAGCACTCTCTGTGCCCCCCTACCAGGCAGAGAGCTCACTGTCAGGGGGGGCCCCAGCACTCTCAGGTGGGGGCCACGTGCCCCCTGTCCCTCCCCTGTACGTCGCCTATGCCCAAGTATATTTTGTATAGTGAGATTTGAGATTGCTCTAGAAAGCAGGGTTGCCCTCTGTGGCAGTACCACAGTGTGCGCAAAAATTATATGAAGTTGTTCAATATCAATGTTTAAGGCTGGGAGAAGTGTGCCGTATCCCATCTGATCTGGAGAGAACATCTGGTACTGCAGCTCAACATGAAGTGGCTTTCATCCAGAGGATGGAAGCAAAGTGAGAAAGAAGAAAGCAGCATTCTGTAAACTTGGATTCCAGTTCCAAAAACATATGGATCTGTGAAACTTGTAGCAAGCTGTATTGCTGTCAAATTGGGCTTGTCAGCCACAAACAAATTCATTAGGCACCTGACTCAACCTCTTACATGTACACCATGATCCAGAGGATCGACAGTTTCCTGCTGCTGCTGTATGCTTCTCTCCAGGAGCACGTGACCAGAAAGAGATTGGAGTGACTCAGAAAAACTTCTTCAGAACAGAATTAGTGTGTACCTTGGTTAGTGTGTGACAGCTATTTGGAGGACTTAATGATATGCTGTCTCTAGCCAGCAGACCATTGAAAAGTCAGTCAGTGGGCAAGCATATTAATCAGGCCTCCTCCTAGTACTTTTTGGGTACTGCAGGACAAGGACTGTCACACCTTTAGAGTGGTGGGCTGCTACTTATGACCCAGCTGTTACTGTGGACCATTGCTTCCCACTGTAGCAGCCCCTCTTCACAGTGCCCAGGCTGCATGCTGCCACCTCCCCCATGCACCATCACCTGTGCCACATGCTGCTGATTCCTATCCTGAACAGCAGTGAAGTCAGTGGCATGTTCTATAGCAGTGGTCACAAACTAGTAGATCTCGATCCACTGGTAGATCTTGGAGCCTCTTGGAGCTGATCCAAGGCTGGGGTGGGGGGCTAAGTGTCTGTGTGCATGCACGTGCATGCCCCAGCCCAGCAGATCAGTCTGTGTGGGAGGGAAGGGGCAGGGCCTAGATCGAGGCTCCCGCGGTGAGGGGCAGTGCTGCTGAGGCAGAAGCAGGGGTAAGTTGAGTGGGACTGCAGCTGAGTGGGATTTACCTTCTAGGGAGGCATGCCCCCAAATAATTTTTGCTCCTTCTGCCTCGATCTGCCTCACCTTCTTCCCTCCCCACAGATTTACTTGCTGGGCAGGGGTGGGGGGGTGGCAGCGGCATGCTTTTAAATGTCAAATGTGATCTCATACTTAAAAAGGTTGGAGACTACTGTCCTATAGGGAGTGGCAGTGGGGGGAGGTGCAGGAGGAAGTGGGAGGGCTGCTAGGGCACTGTGATGGAGACCAGTGGTACAGCATGGAGCAGAGAGGAGGGATTTGCTGGGCCAAGCTGCTTGCTGACAGTCCCCACTGTGGGCAGGATCCAAGCACTATGTCTAAGTTGAATTCAGACCATGGGATATAGATTGCTGACCCCTGCTGTAGAGAGATCCTGCTCTGCTTCCTATGACCTCTTCTAACCCTACATGTCTAATGCACAGAGATCACAGGATCAATTGCTTAGAATAAATATTTAGGCCTCAGTTCAGCAAGATACTTCAGTACCTGTTCCGTTTATAGCCCATGGGCTCAGTGGGACCACTCACAAGTTTAAATGTACATAGAGTTATACCATAAACTGTGATGTTCCAAATGAGTTTGGGTTTGAATTTGATTAGTCTCTAACACCTGATTCTTGTTTTGTGTCTAAACTTTGGAACACATTGCTGTAGTGAACTGAAGCTTTATTTACTTTGCACAATTAAAAGTTTGAAGCATGTTGCAGTCTAGATTTTATTTGGCAAAAAGAACAATTCAGATCTTCGGTATTTTGGTTTTGTGCTTTGAGTCATTGCAGTGTGATTAACATATAGCTCAGTTAAATACTGCACTGGTACACCTCCCTTGTCTGTTTATGACAGAAAAATGACTAATTATCACCTATCAAAAAGATGAGTACTTTTTCATTAAATTAAGTAAAAGGAAAACACACTTAAAATGTACTATTATATTTCAACTTGTGAATACATTTAACAAAATAAATGTGTATATTCATGGCTTTGCAGGATTTCTGTTTTCATGCTAAACTCTTTCTAGTTTAAAAATTTGCACTCTGCATCTTGCTTTCTCAGTAGAGACAGTAGAGCAGAGCCAGAGATTTCTGTTTTTCTATGTACTATTTCTAGATTCTTAAGAGAAAACTGTACAGCAGATTTTTCCTCTAATGGAGGGGGAAAAAAGTCTATCAAAGATCAAACTGTGCTAGCATGCAGTGCCATAGTGCAACAGCTCTTACCAACACAATTTTTTTAGCCACTTTTTATTAAATAGTCCCCTACCTTTTGATCATGTGTCTGTCAAATCTGCCTACTACTCTTCAGGCTCATGCAGTTTTTCTTTTTTAATGCTGTGGATGTGTCCACATGGGTGGACAAAGCATATGTATGTAACCAGTAAGAACAAATGATGGATGCAAATTGCTTTTAAATGGTTATGATAGATATGCTAATTTTTAAATATTGCCTTTTTTTTAAATCCCACCTGGAGTCCAAGTCTCTTACAAGTTTCTTTTAAGTGCTAAAAAAAAAAAGTTCTGTCCTAATGTCAGAACTAGGTAGTACGTTTTAAAGATGTTTATAATATAGGCTAGAACACAGAGCATACCATATGAACTGTAAAGAGAAGGTTGAAACACAAAGTTTAGACCCTTATTTGAACTATTCCAGTGTTTAGGGGTATTTGTATCTAGATTTTTGTTCAAATCCTTGTTTGAAAATCTGTAATCTGCCTTTGGGTTGACTTCAATTTGATAAAAGTGAAAGAAGCAACTCAGACCCCAGATCTCTACAACGGAGATACAGAAGCTGTAAGCCCTATAAATGCTCAAAATCATTCAGGGCTTTCATTAGACTTGCCTACATGACCCATTTCTTGTTTTATTTGTGTCTGAACTTGCATCAGACTGATTGCCTTGTATTGTTCTGTAAGTGTACATGGCACTTTACAATAGGTAAATGTTCCAAACAAAGGGAGGAATTTTGCCCTGCAGCACTTCAAATCTAAAAAAGCATCAGCAGTGGTACAGAACAATTACAGAATGGCCAGTGGGTGTTGCAGCTGGAATGCTTTGTGGAACAGATGTGTTTTCAGAGGATTTTCTGAAGGAAGATGAGGAGAAAGGAGGTCGGTCACTGGGCTTGTATTGCATAGCTGGATATTCCATAATTAAAGGGCAGAAAAGAAGACAACAAGAAGCTAGGACTGGGAGAAGAAGAAAAAGTAAAGCAGGCAGGAGGGAGAAAAGAGCAGATTATAAAGGGGCAGGCTGAAAGAAGAGATGAAGCTGCAGATATGTGTAGTGGCAGGGACAGTACCAGCAAACAAGCTGTAGAACCTTGGGGTTTATTTTAAGTAAGATATATTTAGGACTGATTCATTGGTCTTTTATCAGATCAGTCCTTTTGCTCAACAGGGATATAAAGATACTATGCTGCATGGGATGCAGAAAATGAGAGGTGATAAAACAAACATTGTCCTACCTTAGCTAGGGTGAAAGAGAGACTGAATATCACAGTGGTATTTAAAACTAGTATATAAATTGGTACAAGGGGTTAGAGGAAAAGTCTTTGTATTGTGAGCAGTACAGGTACAGGAGCTATAAATCTGACAGGCTTTGCACTAGGTGCATTCAGGTTGTATATACACATGCTCTGGGAGTTGGGGGTGGGAGGGAGCTGTTTTAATTACAGCAGATCCAAGATTCATTAAAGCGCATGGAGCGTCACATGTATCAGTGTCCCCATGCTGAAAAATGGTGGCGGGGGAGCTTTAAGTAAAGTTTGTCCAACAAGCTTAGTTAAAGTGCCCTGACGCCATTTTTCAGTGTGGATGCTGATACACATGACCCTCCAGCAGAGGCGATTAACCAGGCTGGGCAGCAAGGAATTGTGCCAGAGCCGAGAAGCTTCTAGCTGTTGTGCTAGGGCTGGGAAGCTCTGGCTGTTCCCCTGCCACTGTCACTTCTCCCTGCCCTCCCAGCTCTAGTCTGACATGGGCTGGGTGGTTCTGGTGATGCATCAGCAATGGCAGGGGTGGGGTGGCAGACTAATGGGAGCTGTGCCTGGGCCACTACTGCTTCTCCCAGTCTCCAGATGCCTGGCTGAAGCCTAAGTGCAGTTCCAACCTTGGGAAAGTGGCACTGGGACCAGGTATCTGCAAACTGTGTCCATGCAGCTGTTGCTTTGCTCCTCCTCATACTGTTCTTCTTCAACTTTCTCTTACTGGTGGGGAAAGATGGATAGTTATTATGCATCAGTTGCTTTGTGGTAAAGTATCTGCTCCCTGGTAGTGTGGCATTGCAAGACTAAAAGGCAGCTAAGGAATGACGCTTAAATATAGCTCATTCAATAAGCAGAGGTCCTTTTTGTTCTGAAATCTATCACTTGTTTTTATAAACCTTCCTGTTTAACCACAGGAGTTAAGTACTGACAGTCAAAAAGCCTGAGGCTGAATTAGTTCAATCTAGGCAGCTTCCTCTATGCAACATAGCATAATCAACTGAAATTCAGTTTTCAATTGGGAAAGGCAGCGGGAGACCTGCACTGACCCAGACCAATATTTGAGGGGTGCTAGAGCACATCTCCCAGCCTGCTGGACATTGCCAGCTCAGCCAAGTGTCTCCAAGCCCCTGCTGTCCCCCTACAGGAGGTTAAGAAGCCCCCTGTTCAGGTGCTGGCTCATCTTGGGGGGGCATCCCCTTCAGGAGGCAGCCCTGAGGACCTGAGGAGAATTCCCCCTTCTTCTTCCCAGTTGCTGATTGCTTCAGCTGCTGCCCCTGGAGCGAGAAGAAGTCCTCTGGGTTGGGTGCCTGCCTGTGCAACCCAGCATAGGGGCACTGGGGAGCCCCTGCCTTGTGGTGCTTCCTCCTACCTCACATCCATTTTCACATGCACTAGGTTTTCAAACAAATTAAGCTAGGTCCCTGGATGGCACCGCAGGAGAGTGGGACGGTCCAGCACTGTCCCCCTGGCCCGGGGTCCCCCACCCACCTTGTACCTGTGCCTTGCCATACAGCTTTGGAAGCAGGGAGTTGGCAAACAAGAAAAAAAAAAAGAAAAAGCCACACATCGTGGTATGTATATGAGCCCAATCTGCCCAGTTCCTTGTGTGCATCTGTATCTGTGTGATACATATACTCACAAAACCAGGCATACTGAAAATTGGTGAAGATTCTGAATAGCACAACTATAAGTGCACTATAGAGGTATTGATCCCCAGAGGCCTGTCCTCAGCCCTGTAGCTGGTACAAAGGCCAGGGACTAATTGGAAGTGATGTAAAGGATCTTGCCTGCTTGCGCTATATGTGAAGTTTACCTATTCTTTGTATGTTTATGCAAAGCAGGTTAAACCTTAAAATGTAAAATGAAAGTGGGGATTTTCATAAACTTATACTGCTGGGACTACCTGTTTCTATTTTAGTTAAAGTTAATTCAGAATTTTTTTTTCTCAATTTATACTTACCTTAGGTTTATTCTTCCTTGAGGTCTCTTTTCTGTTTGCAGCTTCAGGAAAATACAGAGACAAGAGCAATACAGGAAACTAATTGTGGGTCTAACTGGGCACATCTACACATGCACTTTACTGTGGAGTAGACTAATTAGCTCTGCAGTAAAGTGTCACAATCTACATGTGTGCCTGTATTAGGGTGCAGTAAATTAATTAACTCCACTGTAGGATAGTACTGTCCAGGACATGTACTGTCCTACAGTGGAGTAGTTATGTGCACTGAAATACACATGGTTGGGGCATAAGGGTGCTACAGTGGGAGAGCTTACTGCTGACTAGTCCCTCACTGTAGTCCCTTTGTGCCCAAGCCAACCACTCCACAGCACATTGAGCCAGAGCAAAGTAGCCCTGGGCTGGCAGGCTGACCCCCAAGACCACCCCTGTCAGCTGGGGCTGCTCTGCCCCAGCAAAATGTGCTGCGGTCCCAGGCACACACGTAAACATTGCACCCAGGAGCAATAAACGCCAGCATGAACTGCACTGAAGTTTATTGCTATGTGTGAACTGCATGTGTAGATGTACCCACTGTGTTGTAGACCAGACAATGAGCATCTAAAAGTATGTTCTTGCTGGATAAAGAATGTATCACTGTGAAAGCATGAGACAAAGGATGGGGGTTGGACCCGGATTACTGGTGGGAAAAATACTTACTGCAAGTGTGAAAGTGGCCCCCGCCAGAGTAAGAGAGAGACACTGATGTGCTTCTGGAGTTGCTGTTCCCTCCAGATTAGCAGAGGGAGCTTGAAGAAATGTATTTCTGGCCCCAGAGAGGGACAGTGAGGAAAGGATACCAGCAGATCGGGTGAGAGGATGCTGGAGACCTCACTGGCTGATGAAGTCCCAAGGCCCTCAGCAGGTAGAGGGAGTGAGCCCGCAGGCCAAAGGTGGTCAGAGCTTTACCCCTGGGGGCTGGTGCCCGGAGGTGAGCACTGAGGCAACACAGAGATCTGATGAGTGGAAGACCGTGGCAGTGAGGACTACAACAAGAAGACAGCAAAGATGGAGAGAGTGGTGAGAATCATCATGGGGTGAGCCTGGGGGCTGTGGAAGATTCAGCTCCTTTTTCTTGCATTTGTTTGTTGGCCTTTCTTTTCTTTTTCTTTTTTTTTTCCATTTTTTGTTTCCATGCCAAGGAAAGAGAGCAGGAAAAGAACTTCTTCCTTGCAGGAGTCTGGTTTGTCATGGTTTAGGGAAGCCAAGCCTGAGGGGACTGAATTAATTTAAGAGTGATCAGGCTAAGGATTCATGGCCAGCTGGGTTAAAGTAAGTGACTTGTGTACCTGCAGGGAGTTGCATTTAAATTGATTGCCTTATGAACTTTAAATGAATTGATTGTGAGTGATTGCCCCATGTGTGGGAAATGAATTGATTTAAGTTATTAATTTTATGGACCCTTCAATGAATTGATAGTGGGGTTAAGCCCCAGCCTCTCATAACTGATTCAAGTCTGAGGCTTTGTGGCACCTGAATCCATTGATTTGGCTATACAAATGCATCTGTGCACCAAGGTAGTGAACACCTGCCTGGGGCACAGCTTACCCATTCAAGATCAAGATATGACATGTACCATCCAGTGTGGTGCAGAAAGGGTAGA
>NW_005842523.1:309844-311938 GCF_000455745.1 Alligator sinensis
TGGGAGGACTCAGTGGAATCATTTTTCACACTATGTCCAACTCCTGACAATATAAGAATTTCCATCAAGATGTGGCAAATGAGGGAAATATTCCCTGGTTTCTTTTCAAAAGGTGCACACAAGTAGAACATCAGGGAGGCAGGGGCCCTGTCCATATAAAGTTACTTCCCAACAATCACCGTTGTACTTGCAGTTTTTCTATTTTTGTCTTTATATCTATGAACATAACTATTGAATTGCCTACTTTTCTTTCTTCTTACTGTATAGAGAACCTCAAAGAGAATATTGATGTGATATTGGTGGTCTTAGAAAACTAAAAAGCTATGAGGGTAATTGTTATGAACTCTCTCATTACTTTGAACTACATGCTACATGTTTCTATCAGAAACCTTACTGGCAGAAGTGGACAGGGATAAGTTGTTACCGCTATGACTCTTAAGTTGTGGATACCAGTTAAGGAAACTGCGTGTGGTTGTCACCAAGTCCCCCAGCAGAATGCTTGCTTGGGACCTCCGGCTTTGTCTTGTCTTTCTGAGTACCCTCAGAGTACCCGCCTGAAGTCAGCCCAGGCATGGCTTCTAGAGCTGGGGGGAAGCTTTGGCTTCTGATTCCAGCACCCTGGTGTTTCAGCTTCTAGCTCTTGATTAGCCCTCCCTTGGAGAGCTACCTTCCAGTTCAGCTCCTGAGGGTGGGACTTCACTTCTTGATGGGGAGAGGCACCATGAAGTTTCAAACAGCAAAACAGACAACTTCTCTTCAAGAAAGGCATTTACTGAAGGTCCTCTGCCTCCTGTCAGATGGTCAAGCAGTCCCTCTGCCCCTGGTCCAGCTCTACATACCCAACAGTTAGGTCAGTGGATCTCTCTCCAGTCCATATAGCCTTGAGCCCAAAAGTTGCCCAGCTGTTCACACTCTTCAGATATCCTTCTCACAGGCTGCTACCCTGTTTTCTTGGCTGCTTCATCCGTTGTCAGGTTTATTTCCCTCTTGGTTCTGGAGGCCTCCTGAGTGTCACCTGCAGCCCCACCCTACTGAAATGTCAACCTAGCTGCTCAATTCTCTTGTTGATGCAAGAGCTCCATCTTGTCTCCTGTAGATAGCTCTGTAACCTAGCAAGGGCTTCTATTTGACCTTCCATCCCCATGTACAAGTTAGTAAAGAAAACTGAGGCACAGAAGATTATTACAACATGAACACATTTAAAACAGAAACATTACAGTTAAACCCATAGTCCCTTATAATGGTGAAGTAAAAAACAATCCTGTATTCACTTTATCTGTCCCACTTCTGCAAGACAGCAGTGTGGATTGGGGAGGAAAGTAAGAGAAAAAGATGTCTCATGCTTCACGTGCACATCATCTAGGAGAATTTGGCCTTGTTTTAAATGGTATTTGTAACTCACTTTGCAGATAGCAGGCAAAGTTATAATTCTAATGAGGAGCTTGAATGATTTCAAGCCTAAAGGTCTAGTATGAAAAAGTACATAAAGAAATAAAATAAATATGAATAACACCAATTCTGCTTGAAATGGAACGTAGTGAAGTGGCATTGTAATTTTTTTTTCCTTTTAGGTTGGACTTGAGCTTTCCTTAAAATCATTGCATACTTTAAATTATGATTTCTGGTTTCCAACTTTGTATTCTTGAAATTTTTTAAACCACCAAACTAATAGTAGAAACCTCAGAAGGAGAATAAACCAGTCATTAAAAGTAGCATTTGTGCTTACTATAATTGCTTTGTACTGAAACAGAGCTGAGCCTGTAAGTATTATATTGGTGGTTTGGAGCCACCTCTAAGTAAACTTACAAGTCATTGCAGGTTATTAAAAGCCCCTTACCTTCAGGACTAAAACAGGACATTGCAATGTGGTGATGTTAGCCTTTCATCAAAATATGGTGATGCAATGACAAGCTGTTATAACACAGATGTCACAGCACTGTGATGTGGTTTCTGTCCCTAGCAGCTAGTTAGCTACACACATTTCTGCTGATACTGTTGATGATGAAACCCCAGGAGAGAGAGAAACCAAAAGGCTGCCTTTTTGGCACCTGCAGCCCTAAAACACAGCACAAGAGAATATTTGCAATTGCAGAA
>NW_005842523.1:311948-324066 GCF_000455745.1 Alligator sinensis
ACCTTATTTTAAAGATTTTAAGAAGAGCCTTAGATCTACAGGAGAGTAAATGACAAATGAAGCATTGAGTGAGTTGCACAACAATTCTTCTTTGCTGGAGGAATTCAGAACTGTTAGCACTTACTGTATTATGTTCAGCTATATCTGTTTGTAATATATGATTAATTTTGATTAGTCCAGAAATGCAAATTAATGGTCAGAATATATAAAAAAGGGTGTGTAGAAACATATTCTCTTCCTTCTTCACCTAAATTGTTCATATTTCATCCTACTTGGTTATGCTAATGATTTCAGTGAGCTTGTTACCCTCAGCAGCCTAGAAATGCAAGGCATTTATTTCACAGATTATTGAGGTGTCTTTTCCACTAGCTTCATTCCATTGTTGGCTGTGAATATGGAGTGTGCAATATATTGCTGAAGAAATTTAGAGCAAGAAAGTGAGCCTTTGTTGTTGGGGACTTTGGATAAGCTGTAGAAAGAGAGCATCTTAGGGTTGGGTATTTGACCAGTTAAATAAAATTTGGTCAATTGACTGGTCAAAATCAGTCATAAATTGTAAAAAATTGCCAATAAGGTCAAATAATACATAAAAAAGGCACAAATTTTCCATTAAGAAATGTGTTAAAAACAAGAAAAAAATAATATTTCTGTCAAGAAAACTGCAAAAAAAAATTCCCCATAAAATTGCTATCATCTTTGACAGGTCAAAAATATGCAGTCAATTAACCAGTCAACTGACAGTACTTGACCAGTCAATTGACTGGCTTGCCAACCCTAAAGCATTTATCTCCCTTTGAGTTTTTGAGTTTGTAAGTGGTGGCCCAAATTATACAACAAATTATCAAACAATACAAATGATGTTATTGTATTTTTGTTTCTATATTCTTTTTTACATTTTTAAAAATTCATTTAGGAATGTTGAATAAAATAAAACTTTGTTTGTTTTGGGGATTTTCTTGTGATAATGTGCAATCGTAAGTATGCATGTCTACATGAAGTGTATCCTGAAAATTCTTCTGCAGGACGTTTTAAATTGGAAAAATGTGGGTGCTTTGAAAGTGATTCAGTTGTTCAGTATTGTGATATATAACTAGATTCTGTAGAATTTAAATCTAAATCCATCCATGCATATGCTATCATGGACATCTTCCAAATACTATTTCTTGCTAATTGTACATTCCCAGACAACATTTTGGCTCCTCAAAACCTGCAGCCTCAACCTGCCTTTTGTGTGTGAAATGATATTAGAAAACCTAACCTAACTTCAAAGATTACTAGGGTTATACGAGCTGTGGGGGCCAAAAAAGTCCCTAGTCTTTCCTCACGACTAGAATGCAAAATATATAAGTATGTAACACTGAAAGATACCCCAACGCATTCTTCCTCCATGAGCCCTTTGGTTAGCCTGGTGTGATAATAGTGAATAAGAATTTTACAATTTTGGGGGGTGGGGAATGTGGAGGAATTACCCACAACTAAAATCTTTGAAGTGAATAGCTAAGCATAGTGTAACCTGAATCTATTTGAGTGCCATGCAGGCTTTGCATTTATATTTTGAAAAAGTACCACATAGGATTTGTGCATATACATAAGTAGCCCATTTTTCTCAGTGTTTAAAAGCTGAAGAATACCTTGATTTTTAATGATAGAATATATTCTGCTCTCTATATATTATGGTAAAGCAGAAAATTGAGGAGGATGATTTCTTTCTTGCTTCTTTGCAAGAGAAAAAAGTTAATCTTAAGGGATTGTGCCCAGGTTATTTGAAGCAGAATTTATGCCATGTCCTTTTGGAATAGTCTTTCTTTCTCTGACTTGGCTGTTGGAAATACTGTAGGTGTAATCATTTAGGTAATTCAAAGTGAGTATTAATTTATAATTTATGCAATAATTGAATTCCCCATTATATTTGGTACAAATTTCTCAAGCTTGTTTTACCCTTTATCAGAATACTGACTAATGTACTCAGTACTTAATGTGTTTCTTTTCACTTGAAACATTTCCAGAAATCAGATGATTGTTTAATAAGACACATAACTGACTACCAAAAATTGGTCCATGGCTTCACTAGATAGAAGTGTGTACACATATTTGTACTTGACAAGGGAAGCATGACTGGGTAAAACAGTTCACTGATCTAGAAAGATTTAGACAGGATATAAAGCAGGGTGAATTAATCAAGCCACAACTAAGGGCCAAATTCTATAAAGGATTTAGTGGAGCAGGACTTTTTAGGTTTAGGGAGCTCACCGGGGGGCAGGGGAGACTTTTAATAAAGTTGTTATTGTATAAAATACACTAAAGTTCCTGAAAGAGGGATGGGAACTCAAATCTGCCCTTCTTATTTGTTGAGTTTCCCTAACAGCAAGGCTACAGAGTTAGATTCACCCTTCTATCCTTATGGCTCAATGAATCTTTTGTTCTTTGCTGTCTAGAGTATGGCTTCCATAGGAAAGTGGAGAATGATCCCAACAAAAACTACCTGAACCTAGGGCGCTCACTGAGGTGGTAGGAGATGAAGGTTTAAATTCAGGGACTGAATAGCAAGGCTGTTAACCAGGTTCTGCCATAAGCAACCATGTTTTAAAAGAAAGTTTCAATCAACATAATTTTCTGAGGAGCTCCCTCCTAACAGTTTGTATCTGGCATGCTGTGAGGATGCTTACTGGATCAAACCCTTCAGAAGACTCTCAGTGGAGAAATGATGAGTTTCTGATACCCAGTCATATTTAGGCTCTGAACTGCTCAGTCTTGTGAAGACTGGAGCTGCTTTGGGTATGGACTCAGGAACTTTCAAGTTGAAAAGTAAGACAGGAGGGAATGTATGTGCCTCCAGGGTTAGGTGACTGATGAGTAGGGAAGGGCTTTAGTACTGCAATTTTGGAATTAAGTGCTTAAATACTGCCTAAGCCCACTTTAAAAGCCTGAATCCCTTACCGGGTCTTGTCTTGCATTCTGTAATATTGTATCATTTAAAAAATGTTTTCAAGCTGAATTCAAAGAATTTATCTAAAATGGATTTTGTTGAACTTCTTAAACGATGAGAAATTCTTAACCATTCATATCGACTGTAGCTTGCTTCTAAAGTGGAAAGAAATATATGAAGTTCCAATCATTTTGACATGTGTAAGGGGTTAAGTCATTCTTGAACAGTTTATCGCTCATCAATTGTAATTAAATATGTTTATATTAAATTATGTGCTGTAATTAATGTAAAATCTTTTAGCCTGTGCTGTTATTAGAACCAGATGCTGAAGTATCAACAATATTTCAACATGACTGTGCTGCCTTGCCAGCTGTCTAACTGTAATTACTTTAATCTCAGCTTGTTATCTAATTATCACCTTTGTAAAGGGAAAAGTACTCTCTAATGCGTACTGATTGTTTCAGATGATGATGAAGAGCGTGAAACAGCTGTCAGATATTTTAGGCCTGCTTATCTAGATTAGAAAACTTATTGTGAGGCCTAGCCGGCTTCAAACCTCTCTGACAGAAAGTGGGATAGTGGACGTGAGACTTTTTCCACCTTGTTTACCCGTGGAATGTGATTCTAATAATTAGTGGAAACAACAGAACTGCAAGAAAGAGGTAAACAAACATTGTTTTCTGAAAGCACAGTAAGATGTATGTAGATGAGTACTGTACTGATTTGTATAATGAATGTATGGTAGAATTTGCCCTTCTATACGCACAGTCTTGTGTTTTAATTACTTGCTGGCAGGCGGTGTATCTTGATCGGTAACATGCCATGACCTAAAATACTGTATTAATGTATTTACTGAGTCTTGCAGTAACAAGATCTTACGTTGAACTTTCAATCCTGGAAGACCCAAAATGGTTTAAAAAATTTAAGAAATTATACCTGGGGATTGTCATTTACTATTGAAATGCATTTAGCTTCTGAAATGAAATGTGTCAATTGTCTGACAGAATGCCTCAATATTACACAACAATTTAGGACAAGAATGGAAATGGTCTATCATATGTAAATGAAAATACTGAGGGAGTTTTGGTAGATTGATAAGTAAGAATGTAATTAGAAGGTATTACACAGTACCTTTTTGGGTTTTATATCCTACTTTTTTCTTTCTTTCCTTTTCTATTTTTTTTTCTTACCAAAACAGTGCTATATGATCTTTGAAGAGCTGTAAGTCTTTAGACAACTTTTAGATAAGGACCTCTTTTTCTAAAATACTGAATTTATTCTTAAATATTATGTTTCTTGGTGGCAATTAAAACAGTTTTGCTAGGATATTTTTATAACTAATCTAGCTTTTAAACTTGTACTGTGGCAAGGATTTCCATGATTGAAGTGCATTGTTGTTAAGGCTGGCAGGTTTTGCATGATGTTGAAATATTTGTGAGGTGTTGTTTCTTTCCTTGACACTCTTATATAACTATTTGTCCCTTTCTTAGACCACACTAACAATAAAGAAAAGTGTTATTTTTAAAGGGTAAATGCACTTTTGCTTCTGATTTTAATTTATATTAATCAGTTCCTTAAAAAATAGTTTTCTGTTACTGAATTAAAATGACTCAATGTGTCTTTGTAAGGACCAGTTGTGTGAGGTGATGAACTTTTTTTGTGAATGCAGTCATACATGTATACATGGTCTTTTTCTTAATACTTTCAAGTACTGTGTCTGTTGTTCAAATATTTTAATGACTGTATTCTCCCCGCTTAGCTTTAGCTTAAATGGAAGACTCATACATTTGGTTGAATTGGTGGCCCCCTTCTTTACCCCTTATTCTGCTACTGAAGTAACTGATCCTCTGTAAAGCTGCAGTTTCTACAGAATGTCTATCCTAAGGGTCGCTTCTAGAATAAGAAGAATCAGAATGTGGTGATAGATCAGTGATGAAATGTATATTGTCTTCCTTTGGCAGAAAAAGGGAATACTTAAAATTCTGGAGAGTAGGGATGTCCAAAATAATGCATGCCTGCATTTATCCTTGCAAATGATTGCACATATATTTAGATGCCTAACCAATTTCAAGTTTGTTCATGCAATTTGTGCACTGTGTGCTCATATTACCAGCCATGTAAACTTTGGAAATTCAGACTCTAATTGTAATATTACTTATCTAGAGCTTTTGGTCCAAGGATCTTAAAGTATGTTACAAGGTAAGGTGCTGGTGATCTCCAGTTTCCAGCTGAAGAAACTAAGGGCCCAGGGTACTGTTTAAATGACAGTTGTAGGGTATATAGTATTTGTGCTTGTACACTGTTTTTTATCTTCATGATACAGCATAGAGAAGTTTTATTAGCTGTAATGTATTAACAGAAACATCTCCTGTTACTTCAGTAAAACCATTATTTCATCCATGAATGACACTTTTTTTTACATAAACCACCAAGAGCATTTTGACAGACCTTGAGAGTAAGCATCCAGTAAAATCCCATCTACAGAAACACTGTAAATTATTTCTTTACTTTTTAAATTACGTTTTGATCAGCACTGTCTTCCTTCCAAAAACAAATTTAGAATTAACTTTGTGTTGTGTGTCCAAAAGCAGAGAATGCCTCTTCATCTTTAGCATACACCCTTTACTTTTCATATAAGAGATGTATATTGGCCCATTAAACTATAATGGCTTCTTCAGTTTATCAGGTCAATGAACCATGAACTAAAGTCTCTTAAATAGGGCTTGACATAACTGGTAATGGTTCCTTTGCAGCCATAGCATCTTTCAGGTTAGCGACTTGCTAACAACAAATCCCATGGAAAGGGCCTGACATGATAGAATGTATAAGCAGTGTCGAAGGAAATAAAAACACAAACAACTATTATTGAGTAACATTATGCTAAGAAATTCTCAGTGGAGGGTAAAAATAAAGGCAGTTTATTAAAATAAAATGTAGGAAGTTTTTTGCCTTTTTAATAACATGAGTTGAAAAACTAAGTTTTATCTGAATTTTAATCCTCTTGTGTTCTTTTCCTGTGGTTGTGAATTTCGGAAGGATTCTTTGGGTAACCATAACGTGTAGCAGTTGCTGGGTTTTTTTAACATAGTCTTTTTGTGAAAGAGCTCATAATCATATGAAAATGTTCCATGCAGTATGAACCTTATGTGTATTTACATCTGAATCAGTCTTAATTTCGAGAGAAGAAGGAAATGGTTATACCTACAATAAAAAGAATATATTCATGGTATCCAGCTTCTTAATATTTGTATTGATGTTCATTTGTGTGTAAATTAATTATATTGTGTGTGTTAAATCTTGGCTCTACTGAGGCCAATGGGAATGTTAACTTTGATCTACCCAGGATTTTACTATGTAATTCTATAAAAAGAGACCATGTGCTGAATCCTTACTTTCTTACTCTACCTATTTGTGCTGCTTTGGTACAAAGAAACATGAAAGCCTGTAATCAAACCTTGGCCATATCTTAACCAAATAGACAAAAGCTGATAAAGAAATTTAATAAAGATGAGAGGGTTTGGGTTTTGATTTTTGATTTTTTTTTTTTTTTTTATTTATGTATGTATTTTTGGAAAGTAGTTTTTTTTTTAACTGTAAAATAGTCGCATTAAAACTGTGCTTTCTGGTTGTTTACCAAAAAGTATGGGGTATATTTTCAAAGCCTTGTGGAGAAGCTGCCCAAATACTGCAAGTACTCAAATTTGAAGATGACCCAACAGTAATTAGATTCTATGCATGGAAAATTATAACAAATTTATAAATTTTCAGTATAGATAATCTAATTATTGGAGAATTAGCTTTAACTTGTCCCCTGCACTGCTACAAGGGGACAGGCCGGGGTGGCGGGGAAGGTGGTGTGCAGAGGTGAAGCAGCTTGGCTCCTGCTTGTGTCTGCCCCTCCTGCAGCCTTGGGGCCCTCCCTTCTGCCTCTCTTCTCCCCTCCCCAGTCTGTGCTTCCTTCCTCTCCCCTTACCCTTGCTGTGTGCCAGCAGGCTCTGTCCCACTCCCTGTTTTCACCTGGGACACCAAGCATGGCCCCAGCCTGGCCCCGTAGCAGCCATGTGGGCTGTGCACTGCTGCTCTGGGGCTGAGCTGGGGTAATGCTTAGTGCCCCAGGCTGCAGTTTGGATGGAGCATACCAGCATGGAAAAAGTATAAGGTGGGGAGTGAGCCCTCCCCCCATGCCATTTTAAGAAGGGGGAGAGGGGAAGGGAATCTTATCAAATAAATACAGGATTTTTTAAAGAGCCTTCTACATTAAAAGGAGTAGATGAGGATCCTGATGCAAGGAGCTTGTAACCCAAAGGAGGTCACACATTGTTTCACTGGAATAGAGCCTGTAAAGTCACAAAAAGCAAGGAGGACTTGGCTTTGCTGGACAGATCTACCTCCCACGGAAGCAAAAGGAAACACTAACTTCATTGGGAGCTGTATAGGGACCTAAATTAGAAACAAATATAAGAAACCACAATATTAGAAACTGGAAAGGACAGAACGGTGAGAGCAAAAGTAGAAGAACATTAATACATATGTGGGAGTGAAGCTGTGGACTGACTGGCTTGTTATCAAGCAGGTATTCTGTACTGCTGACAGCTCCAGTGTATAATGACCATTATTGAAACATACTCCTTTTGATTCATACATAGGCTTACAGCACTGACTTGGCTGCCAGAGAGATATAGGAAAATGCATCCTACAACTTCATACGTGGTTTCTGGGAAATCGGGGAAAACAGCAGTTTTTCACTTACACTGTCACTATTTCATACTTGTCAGCTAAATTAATATTAAATATTGGAGGTTACTGTGTAAGGCAAGTGAGAATGAGTGTTCAGTGGTGTGCTTTGTGTGGTGCATAATGTTAGTAACCTGGGTGAATTTCTACATAGTGAATGATTATAGGATTATTTTCCTATAATTCAAATAAAATCTAATGGTTTCCTTTTGATAATGAGATTTCTTTAAGTAAAGGAACCTCATTTAGTGTTGCTGTGTATAGCACATAGATCTGTGCAAGTTGTGAAGATGTAGTACAGCAAGGCTTGGAAGTAGGGCTGTCAGTTTAATACATTGTGTGAAAATTGGGGCCGAAGGTCACCAATCTCCTGGTACACAAATCTCCCTCTGAGAATCTCATTTCATTCAGACTATCAGTTAGATTAGAAATACCCTAATTATCCCACTGAAATTAAATTACTTTATGTAAGGGTGATATAATGAACAACCATAAAGAAGCTATACAACCAATCATCCTATTAGTCACAGCAAGACGAGACTATACACTAAATGGCTCTGGTTGATTATTGCTGGCTGGTCTATGCCACATAAAATTGAGGGAGGAGAAGGAAAACAACCAAAAAAATTGTTCTGATTTTTCTCTTATTTTTATTGAAATAAAATGTAATTCATTATGTATGGTTTTTAGTGAAAAAGGTGTTTAGTTTCTTGTGGTGGCAAGGGATTGCAGGTTTCATGAGTTATGAAGAGATGCTACACAATTCCCCATTGGTCAAAATGATTGCTAGCATCTGAGTGCCCAGGTTGTACTAAACTGAAAAAGAAGACCACTTCTACAATTGGGGGATTTTGGGGAATTTTCTTTAAAGTATACTGTCATTTACCTTTCGATCTCAAATGTAAATTTAGTCTAGGGCTGTTGAAAATAAATAATTCTTTTTGTATAGTCTGTGCGCTAATAACTGACAGCCTCCATCCTCTGCTGGTTATATTGCTATTGCAAGAGAAGTTTTTACAACTAATGAAGGAACGGCATTTTGGGTGGAGATTCCAAAAAGAGATGGAAGTGCATGAGATGGACAACTGGTATCGATTAAGGCAGTTCCATCTCAGCCAGCATTTAAAGCTGCTGAAAGAATACAATAAGGCAGTTAGCATTAGCACAGGAAGCTGCCTGTGAATAGACTGAGATTTTTTTTTCAGGGAACCTTTTAAGTAATACAGGTTTGTTTGTTTTAATATTTTTAAAGGATCTGTTTTTACATATAGGGATGGGAAAACATCCATTGTTAAAAGTCATAGGGTTAGCAAAATAATGTAAGTGTTCATAGCTCATAGGACACAAGGTAAAACTAGCTGGGTAAAACAAAAATCATTAAATTTGATAGCTAGAGTTAATATGGGTATAAGTGTGAAATGACTGCTTTAAAACATTAACAGAAGAAATGTAGGTATATAGCAGTATCCTAGGTAACAAAAGACATGAGATGTCTTACCAGCCTGATTGTCTTGTAGTCTGTCTTTGTATTACCTTGCAGGACACCATAAAATAAGATAAGACCTTTCAGCTAAGGTCTGATCCAGGGAGGAGGAGATTGTTAGGGTGGGTGGCACCTTTTTGGAATTACATCCATAATTGTATTTGAAACTGATTTATATAATTGTTATGATATTCCACAATGTGAAATATCATATAGATTCCCTTTCAATGGGAATGACAAAAAAATCTAGTAGTCTCCCTGAGAAGCTTTAAACTGCTGTTATCATCCCTATCTTGAACTCTGAACTCTATCAGGAATCTTATGACAATGGGATAAGATAAGTTAGAAGGCAAGGTAGATATGCATCTTTATAGACTAGCTAAATGAGAGCAAGTGCACATCTGCCAGGAGATAGTCTTGGCTGGTCATGACTTGCCAATGGGAAAAAGAAAAGGAGGGGTGAAGAGATCTGGATTTATGAAGACATTTATTATAACTCTTGATGCAATTAGTAATTCTTGATGCTACATTCACCTCAAACCAATAATTTTGAACAGGGTAACATCAACCTCTAGGCCACTTAATGAACAAAAGCTGTACAGAATTCTTCAGCAACTTAAGCCTGATTGACTGGCTATGTGTAGTCTCTTTTTCATTACTGTACTTGGAACTGATGGTTTCCACAGAAAAAATTCTCATAAAATGCCTCTGCCTTATGGTTTTTAGGACAAAACATCTTAATTGAAATTGCTATATACTGCTTTAACCATGGTGGTTAGAGGAAGCACTCCCCTCCAGTTTAGAGAGAAACTCACACTTTTTCATTAATTGCTACCTAATCAACTATTGCAAATCTGTCCATTTTTACAGAATTTTCTACTGCATATCCATGGATCTTGCATGCTAGCAGTGTGCAATTTGAGAAATTAAAACTGAGCAAGCTGGTGGCTAGAAGTGTCCTGAAATTAGAACACTCTGGGAGTCTTATAACACAGATAACAGTTAGAAAGTTACTTTTTATTCATCTGGAGTAGTATAGTCAGCTGCCCATTCCATGACTGCTTAGTTTATAGATTTGAGTGCAATGGATTTGCCAAGGGCAGTAAAAATTAACCTTTCCTGGCAGATATGCCACAAATTAAACCTGGTGCCTCCCCCAAGTGCCTTGTGATCACCTTCCCTTACCTGATCTGCAGCTCTGCTTTCTGTTCCATATGTGCTCCTAGTTCAGTCTTCTGCTCTGCTTTCTAGTCTCTGCTCTGTGCTCCCTGCCCCATCTGCTGTTCTTATTTTCTGCTCCCTGCCACTGCTGCCTGCCCCTTCCTTGAACTGCCACATGTCACACACACAGAGTGTCTGTGCCACTTGGCCACCTCTGCTCTAGAGGAGTGCTTGCTCACAACCCCCAGCCTCGTCTGGTCTCTCTGAATACCCCTTGAAGACTAGTTCAGGCATGGTTTGTAGAGTGGGGTGAGCCTTTGGCTCCTTCCCAACTCCAAGACTCATCCGTTAGATCCCTGCCCCTTCCTGGTTACCCAGGTCCTTCTCTCCAGAAGCTACCTTTCAGTTGTTTAGTTTGCTCATTAGATTTATATCCCATCCTATCAAAAAGGCTCAGAGCAGCTTACAGTAAACAGGCAAACTGTGCACAGATGATAGGATTCTCCCAAACAATACTCCAGAACTTCAACTCCCTCCCTTCCCCAAATACTTTTTCTCTGCCCAAACCCCACACAGGCAAACCTTCTAACTAATTCCAGCTTTGGACCTTTTTCCTTTCCAAAGGTTGAGTCAGTCTGTGTTCCCAATCCACCCTGCACATCCCAAAGCTCACTCAGCTGTTCTCTCCAGTCTCTCTCACTCTTGGGTTGATGTCCTTTTTAGGGACCTCTCTCAATACTTATCTCACTCCTTCCTCTTGTAGTGAAGGGGAATGCAATGTAGTGAGGTGTATTTTGTCAAGGTGTCAAGCCCACCTGAGGTGTCCGTGAGGTATCTTGTCTTGTTCAGCACATAGGCAAGGTAACTCTGGCCTCAGTTGCTCTTAACTCTGCTCCTCCTCCACCCCCACAAGGTAGTAAAAAAAAAAAAATCCTGAAGAATGCAACATTATAACTTGGACACATACGAAACAATACAAAAAATCACTGTCTGTCATATTCGGACACTGACACCAAGCAGCTTTAGGCTGTTTTTAGTCTGAAAGCTAGACGGCCAAGGAGAACTGTAAGGTTTATTATTTTTGCAGCAACCTCACTTGGAGAAGAAACTATATTATGTTCATTAAAGCTGAGCCCTGATATTTTGCACCCAGCTCTCATGTGGGTGAAGCCTTTTCTTTCTGGAGGTTCAACCTGATCATTATATTTCTTTCTTCAACTGTTGTGCCTTTTCTAGGTCTGGCAGAAAGCAATGCTCAATGCTGCTTTGTGTACCTGAAACCCACAGGGACTCATGAGAAGCCAGGGATAGACATCCAGTGTGTCAGTAGATTGCACAGAAGGGCATGTCTTTGGGGTATGCCTCTGGAGTGTTCATGAGCTTGGGACTTTCATACACTATTATCTTCATGTTGGCACCTCAGTGCAGACACCTCATCTTCCCAAGGCCATAGGCATTTCAGTAAGATGTTTGTTTTTTGTTAGTTATTCAATGTTAAATTTCCTATAAGGATTTAATCCAATTCATGCAGATACCCCATGTGATCCTCCTAGAATAAAGTGCCTGGAACAATGTGTGCAGTACACCTGTGCATGTTTATTGTGGTGTGGTGAAGCCAGATCCAGGAAAAGCAGTACAATAATTAAATGGATGACTGATGAACAACAGCTGGGTAGATGAGCTTTTTAGATAAACAAAAGCTCTTAATAGTACAACTTAAAATCTTTCATGACTATATATGCTTCTGTAATAAGCTATTTAGAAATTTGCAAAACTGGATCCTTTTAAATGTTTACATAAGGCAATGCATTCCT
>NW_005842523.1:324097-327898 GCF_000455745.1 Alligator sinensis
TTAAGGGGACTATTCAGATGAGTAAATGCTTGTAGGATTGTACCTTAAAACTGTATTAAACATTGCTCACATCACCAAAGGCCAGAGTAATGTACTAGCTTTATAAAAGAGAGATGCAAGGGTGTCTTTGGCTGATATCTCTTATTGGATCAACATCACTCTAACACTACCATAAGAGAGAGAGAGATTGCTTCTAGTGGTTGACTTGATTAGTCTGTAAATAACAGGGTGTCAAAGATTAGGTTTGCAGAGCTCCTGCAGGTACCAGGAATTCAGGGGCATGGGCAGTGTCTGTTGCCAAATTTCCAGGAGCATATCTCCATTAGGGATATGTCGGCAGCAGTGGGAAGGTGGAGGGGAAGAGCAATGGCTGATGGCTGTATTTAACTCCTGCACCACTGTGGGATCCAGAACTGGTTTCCTCATGGTCCAGATCCAACCTGGGAGCAGGGTCGGGGGGCAGTCAAGTTTGACATCCCTAGTCTACAGCAGTTAGCAGCTGCATTTCTTTGCTTATGGAATTAATTCAGGAGATCGAGGCTTGTGTTTTAGGAGTTAAATACAGGTGTTCTAGCCCCAGCTCCTCATGTACATATGTATTAGCGGTACCTAGATTTATTACTGCAAGTCCAGGGTTAAAGTTGCATCCTGCATTTTATTATTCATCCTATATTCTTTCACTTTGTATAACTTGGTACAGGACTGATTTATTTTAGAGACAGACATCACCTGACATCTCATTTGTGCCTCCACAAAAAATATTTCTGGCGGCACAAATGATGAACTAATAGATGCTGCTACTCTTTGGTGTGCCACATCAAAAAAAAAATAGTGCCTCAACAACGGGTAGTACTAGACTCTGCCACTTTATTGTGGCAGACATCTATTAGGTCTGGAGTGGGAGAATAGAGCAGTCTGAGCTGCTCCTACTTTCCAGTCATCCCAGGCAGATGCTCTGGGGGCTTAAGGATTCCTCAAGCCTGAGAAACTCATGCCCAATTTCCCTGCTTACAGAGAGGCAGAGGGAATCTGCGGTGCCTCTCTATAAGTGGTGAAGTCGGGGTTCCTGCTCAGCCAGACCCTTCTCCACTCAGCCAGACTTGATCCCCAGCAGTTGTGGGGGATGGGTCTGGCTGAGTGGCAAAAAGCCCCACTTTCCCAGCTCAGCTAGATCTGTCCCCAATGATTGCAGCGGTGGCAGGGTGGTGTGGGGTGGGGAGTTCCATCTGAGCAGGGAAATGGGGAGATTATATCATCTTTGTCCTGCACCATGAAGGACTGGTGTGTATTTTGCCAAATGAAGCGGATCAGCAGTGCTTCATTTGGTGACACCTATTTCCAGGGCTGGATTAACTCTTTAGTGGGCTCTAAGTGAATAAACTCATGGGCCCCTACTTTAATACTGTATATTTATATTACTTTTTCACTCAATAATTATAATATGCAAAATAAGCACAACTGGACCTCTCCTTCACTTAGGGCCCTAGGCATGTGCCTAGTTTGCATATGCGTTAATCCAACCATGCCTATTTCTAGCCTTAAGTTAAACTAGTATTTTTAGGGAATATTTGCAGGCAGTTGGTTAAAGTAATTATAATGCAATTTCTAAGCATCTATTTGAGTAAATTTTCAAAATGGTGTGGAGATGCTTATAACACTATTTTAAAAGACTTGTTTAAAAATGATTTATCAATGCAAGCTGTTATAAGGTTCACATGGCAAGATAAAAGATTTGTAAATGTACCTACAAGCAATAGAGCAGTATAGAGAGTTGTGGATTATTCTAAGCAGTATAGACCCCGCAGAACTGTGTTAGGCAAAGAATAATACTTGGAGCTACTGAGCCTGGTGGGCATCCATAGACCCTGTCGAATTCAAGAGCTCTGCAGCAAGTTTGTGGTAGCCAAGAGTCTTGTTGAATCCTGAAACTCCAGAAATTGTGGAGCATAGGAATGCCTTGTGGAGCTCTGTAGTCTCTATGTTGCAGTGAGGATGGAGGAAATGGGGGGTAGGTTAAAAAATGAAAAACTTTGAACATGGAAATTAGATGCCTTCTCCAAATACAGTACTGTTTATGTGGCATAAGTAAACTCATGCAAGATACTCCAGAACAATCTTACCTCTGGCTCATAACCCAGTAATGAGGAAGTGCTTCTAAGACAACCACCTCAAGCTTTAAAATATTTTGAAATCATTAATTAAAACTTAGAAACATAATGCATTCTACAAAGATGATGGCTGTTTTCTCTATGATAAATATTCTGAGCCTAGGTTAGTGAATTGAGTAGCCTAAGCCATGCAGCATACAATGTAGGTTTCAAGTAAAATGAATGAAAATAAACCCGAAGTTCTGGATTCTCAGTTTGATATAAATCAAAGTAGCTCTGTTGAAGATTTTGGCATGTAGCTAGTATCTGGAAATGTGAGTCACTGACCTGAAATGGGAAGAGGTCAAGGAAACTCGCAGTGGGATTTTCAGTCCATAACAAGTAGACTGTGGTAGACTGGGTATTCTGTTTTTTTCAGAGGAATGGTGGACGAGACTAAAGATTCGTACCTAGACATGGGGTGGTTAACCCCTAGAGCCAGATTATCCAGCCGGTGGGGCTCCCCATGGGCACATGGGGAGCCCTGCAGGCCATGGCCCTGTGTGGTAGATAAATTGTGCAGGACAATGAGGGGCCCAATTCCAGCATGCAGGGATAGATGGACATGGCAGGAAGCACCACTTCTGGTGCATGGGGCCAGGCAGTGGCAGTGCAGGACTTCAGGTCCCCAGTTTCAGTGCCTGGGGCTGGGTGGAAGCAGCCTGGGGCCCTGCTCCCAGCACACAGCGCTGGGTGGAGGTGGCCTGGGGCTCCAATCCTGCATGTGAGGCCCTGGGGCCCAATCCAGTGTGTGAGGGTGGTGCAGGGTCTGATCTGGCCCACAGACCAGCACCATGCCTTTCATCTTGACTGCAGGGCCAAAACAGTGAGTACCACAGATGCAGACTGTATCTGGGCAATGCAATGTGCTGTGTTGTCTCTTGGCCATAGTTGCATTCCTCCGTGCAAGAAGCGTAGGAGACATCTATGTGTGGATGAGAAATGAGACATTGGAATATCTGGTTGGTAATGGATGAGTGAACTGAAGGATCATTTGTGGGTGCGAGTTTCAAAGATTTTTGTAACCTATTGAAAATGCATAAGCTTGGCAGATGTAAAACAACTGTTGTGCTTGAAGTTTGGAGGAGTTCTGAGTGTTTCAGGCATATAAGCAGACAAGGTTCTTTGGGTAAATGTGGTATTATTTATTAGACCTACTGAATCATTGAAAAAAATGTTCTTCTTCACAAGCTTTTGGGCACATGCAACCTTCTCCTGACACGGGGACTACAGTCTATCCCAGGGGTGTCCAACCTTGTTGAATGTGGGGCCGGATCACGAACTTTTTATTACCCAGTGGGCTGGCAAGCCATATTCAAAGACGTCACAGGAAGTGGTATCATATCAGGAAGTGATGTCACATGACCTTTGACACCAGTGATGTTGCAAAGGTTGACATGGCATGCATGCCCAGGTTGACATAGTGCTGCTGAAGCAGCTTGGCTACAACTGGGTTTACCCGGTGCTGGAGAAGCCACAGGGCCAGGCCGGGGTTAACCTGGGGCCTGCCTGGCCTGCCGGTGCCATGCCCGGGTTGACATGGTGCTGCAGGACCCGCCTGGGCAGAACCAGGTCAGCACCGGCCAGGAAAAGCAGCATGCAGCTGAAGCCAGCTTCCCATGTACTGCTGGGGATGGGAGGAGGCCAGCCAGGT